>NC_057814.1:324750717-324961394 GCF_018294505.1 Triticum aestivum | reverse complement strand
GGGAAGGCCTGCTCCTTTTTTTTTCTTTTCCTGCTCTGTTTCTGTTTTCTGTTTTCTTTTTATTTGCTTATTTCCTTTTCTGTTTTATTTCATTTAAAAGTATTTAGGTATTTTATAAAAATGTGTTTTCTCCACCATAATTACCAGTGTATTATTTAGCACCCACAGAACATTTTTGTTTGAGTTTTTGAAAACTTTTATTTTTCACTTTAATTATATTTGAAGTTTGAACTATGAGTTAGAAAAGGAAGGTGATTCAAATGTGATCAAGCCCTGTTTAGCAACATGATTAGCTTAATCACAGGGAGTTACTGTAGCATGATTCCCAGGGTGTTACATGTACCTAGAGAACTCGCTGAGCACACTCTCAATGTTGATCCGAAATTTAAGCCGGTCAGGCAGTTCCTTCGGCGGTTCAATGAGGAGAGGCGGAAAGCTATTGGTGAAGAGGTAGCCCGGCTCTTGGCGGCCGGGTTTTTTGTTGAAGTCTTTCACCCAGAGTGGTTAGCTAACCCGGTGCTCGTGCTCAAGAAGAACGGCACTTGGCGGATGTGTGTGGATTATACGGACTTAAACAAGGCGTGTCCGGCTGATCGTTTTGCCCTCCCCCGTATTGATCAAATTATTGATGCTACGGCAGGTTGTGCGCGCTTAAGTTTCTTGGACGCTTATTCCGGATATCGTCAGATTAAAATGGCAGTTAAGGACCAGGAGAAGACGGCGTTCATCACTCCCTTTGGAGCCTTCTGCTATGTGTCTATGCCCTTTGGACTCAAGGGTGCACAGGCGACTTACCAGCATTGTGTACAGAACTGTCTTCATAAACAGGTTGGGCGCAATGTTCACGCTTATGTGGATGATATTGTGGTTAAGTCCATAAAAGAGGAAACCCTGATAGATGATTTAAGGGAAACCTTTGATAATCTCCGGGTCTACAAGGTGATTCTTAACCCGGCCAAGTGTGTTTTTGGTGTTGCTGCAGGTAAACTTTTGGGTTTCTTGGTTTCTGACAGAGGCATTGAAGCTAACCCGGAGAAGATCAAGGCCATCACCTCCCTAGCTAAGCCGGAGTGTATAAATGATGTTCAACGCTTGGCGGGTCGCATCGCTGCTTTAAGCCGGTTTATAAGCCGTTTGGGTGAGAAGGCCATGCCATTATATCAGTTGATGAAGAAAACTGATAACTTTGTCTGGAATGATGCAGCTAATACTGCCTTTGAGGATTTGAAGAAGTAGCTGGCAGAGCCTCCAGTCCTTGCTGCTCCGCTTGATAAGGAGCCCTTATTATTATATGTGGCGGCGAACACACGAGCCGTCAATGTGGCCATAGTGGTGGAGCGCAAGGAGGAGGGTAAGGAGCATCCGGTTCAGCGGCTGGTTTATTATGTCAGCGAAGTGCTCCTTGTGTCCAAGTAGCGGTATCCGCATTGGTAGAAGCTTGTTTATGGTGTGTTCATGGCAAGCCGAAAACTTAAGCATTATTTTCAGGGTCATCCCATCACTGTGGTCAGTTCTGCCCCTCTTGGTGATATCATTCAAAACAGAGAGGCCACGGGGAGAGTGGCTAAGTGGGCCATAGAGCTTGGACCTCATGGTCTCAAGTATGTGCCACGCACTGCTGTTAAATCTCAGGCCTTGGTGGATTTCATCAATGACTGGACAGAGTCACAAGTGCCCGAGCAGCAGCCGGATAACACATATTGGACTATTCACTTTGATGGGTCCAGGCAGTTGGAAGGCTCGGGGGCTGGAGTCGTGTTGGCTTCCCCTAAAGGTGACAAGTTCCATTATGTGCTACAGTTGCTGTTTCCTTGCACTAACAACGCGGCTGAGTACGAGGCCTTGCTCCATGGTCTTCGGATGGCTAAAGAGATGAGCTTAAGCCGGGTAAGGTGCTTTGGTGACTCAGACTTGGTGGCTCAACAAGTATCAGGAAAGTGGGATTCCAAGGACCCTCTCATGGCGGCTTATCGCCGCGAAGTTGATGCCATTGCTGGGCACTTTCCGGGTTACGAAGTGGAACACATCGATCGCAGGAAGAACGAGGCGGCTGATGCTTTAAGCCGGCTGGGCTCTCAGCGAAAACCGGTGCCGCCTAATACTTTCATGGATGTCCTGTATAACCCTTCTGTTAAGTTGCCTACAGAGGAAGGCTTGGCTGTCCCTGACCCGGAGGCACGACTGGTGGCGGCTCTCCATATCATACCGGACTGGACAATGCCCTATCTGGCTTACATGACCCGGGGCGAGTTGCCTGAGGATGAAACTTTGGCCAGGCAAATAACCCGGCGAGTTAAGTCAATGATTGTTATCAATGGCGAGTTGCATCACCGTAGTGTTTCGGGAGCATTTCAGCGTTGTGTTTCCCCTGAGGAAGGTCAAGAGATCTTGCGTGAGATTCATGAAGGGGATTGTGGCCATCACGCCGGCTCAAAGTCTCTTGTGGCCAAGGCTTTTCGTCATGGTTTTTATTGGCTGACGGCTCATGCTGATGTAGAGGACTTGGTCAATAAGTGTGATGGCTGCCAAAGGTTCTCGCGACGGGCTCATGTACCGGCTCAAGAGCTGAGGATGATCCCCATTACTTGGCCCTTTGCGGTCTGGGGGCTTGATATGGTTGGGCCTTTCAAAAGGTCCAAGGATAAGAAAACCCACCTTTTGGTGGCAGTTGACAAGTTTACCAAGTGGGTTGAAGCAGAGCCAGTTAGCAAGTGCGATGCAGCCACGGCGGTTCAGTTTATGAAAAATGTGATCTTTCGCTTTGGTTTTCCGCACAGCATTATCACTGACAATGGCACCAATCTCTCCAAAGGCGCCATGGAAGAGTTTTGTCAACGAGAGCATATCCGACTTGATGTTTCCTCAGTGGCTCATCCTCAATCCAATGGTCAAGCCGAGAGAGCTAATCAGGAGATTCTGCAGGGCATCAAGCCCCGGCTTTTGGTCCCTTTGCAACGGACGCCGGGTTGTTGGGTGGAGGAGTTGCCCTCCGTGTTATGGAGCATCAACACTACTCCTAACAGGTCTACAGGTTTTACGCCTTTCTTCATGGTTTATGGGGCAGAAGCAGTCCTCCCAAGTGACATCCGTCATGACTCACCTCGAGTGGCGGCTTATGTTGAGACGAATAATGAACAGGCGCGCCAAGATGCTCTTGACTTGTTGGACGAACAGCGTGATGTGGCAGCAGCCCGTTCAGCAATTTACCAACAAGACCTGCACCATTATCATAGCCGCCGGGTTAAATCCCGGGTCTTCGAGGAAGGCGATCTCGTGCTCCGGCTCATCCAGGATCAAACAGATACACACAAGCTGTCCCCGCCTTGGGAAGGGCCCTTTGTGGTCATCAAAAACTTGCACAACGGGTCATATTACCTCATTGACATTCGGGAGCGCAAAGATTCACGAAAGTCGGAGGAGGAGACCCGTCGGCCGTGGAACATAGCTCAGCTTCGGCCTTACTACACTTGAGCCACCGGCTCTCATAATGTACATATTTCTCTCAGCCATGTATATATTATGATAAGCAATAAAGCAGGACCTCTGTCCTTTTTCCTCCTCCAAATATGCACGTGTTGTTTTTCATTACAAGATTACATGATAACTTGAAGGAGGATCCAGCTTATGATCGTGTTCGAATCTAGCTGTAAGCAATAAGGTCACTTGGGGGCTTCCCGTTCAAACATGGGTCGTATTCGAACCAAAGAGAACATAGCTGTCAATACCCATTTGATTGGCAAAATGCCGAGCTCATTGAGGCGTTTTCTTTGATCATATTCGAATCTTAGTTTAACCCCTTTGAGAACCGACGTGGATCGTATTCGAATCAGCGTCGTTAAACAATTCTTAGAATCACTTGGGGGCTTCCTGTTCAAACATGGGTCGTATTCGAACCAAAGAGGACATAGCTGTCGGTACCCTCTTGATTGGCATCGCCACACCCACTAGGGGGCTATATGATCGCATTCGAATCCTAGCATAACCCCTTTGGGCCAGGTCTTTGGTCGTATTCAAACCGGAAGCCCCTAAGTTCTTCTGCTTTATAGCAAGTTTCTTCTGATCATTTCAAAGTGCGTACAGCCGGGTCTCACTTTGCCGGCTTAACTTTGAGTTCCAGTGATAGTTGAATACAATGGGTGTCATTAAGACAAGTAAATCGGAGTTAAGGTATCAACCTTATTATCCGGGTTATCTAAACCGGAAGTATGCTTGCAGACCGCTAATTGTGTTATTACGGCTGTATTAAGGACATATGATTCTCAGGGTGGTAAGCCGCCTGGAGACTTGAGATTCGTCTTTCTATGCAGGATAGTTAAAGGCAATTATTTGAGACTAAGGGGAAGGTATGACCCGGAGAAATATAAAGGAGATAACTTCGATAAAACTTCAAGCATTCAAGGCGTGCACGATGACACGGCAAAGATAAAGTGTTGGTCCTACTCTATTACAAGACTCGTTGAGTCCAAAAGGGTGAGGAATTATTTGGTAAACCGCCAGCAGAATTACGACGCTTGCTGGGTTGAAGTCTCCGGCTCGTCTCTTTCTTCTCCTCCGGCTGTTCCCAGGGTCTGGAAAGTCGACGACTTCCAGTCGATGCCGCTTAGAGCTTCGAATTGGGCTTCTTCGTCAATTAACCCGGCCGGGTCAATCTCCGGGGCGAAGGTGTGCTGACGAGCCGGTGGAATTAAACTCAGGGCTTCATAGCGAGGGGTCGGGATCCTCTGATTCTCCGCATTGTAACCCGGCTGGTACTTGGTCAGATCTATGTCGTTCCCAATAAGGGTGGCCACCGGGCGCACGACCTTCACGCAGGCGGCAAAGTCTCTTTGGTCGAAGGCCGTGCCGTCTTCCTTCAGACTTGGGTAGCCGAGGGCGATGTCCGCCGGGTCTAACTCGGGGAGGAAAGCTTTGGCCCGGCTCAGTGCGGCGATTGCTCCGGCTCTTGCAGAGGCCCGTCGCAGCTCTTGGATAAGTTGAGGCAGAACGGCGAGCCGGCGAAGAACCTCCGCCAGGTGAGTCGGCACCTCGTTGGATAAGGCCACCACAGGTAAGGCACGCTGTGACCCGGTGTAGAGTTGCTCCACCAGGGTGTACACGGCCTTTAGCTTGGTTACCACACTCTGGTTGAGGTTGGCACTTCTGGAACCTGTTTCATAGAACAGGATAAGCCGCCGACAAGGGTGAGTTAGGAGGCATCAAAAATTTTAACTGGACAAAAGCCGGCGGATGACTTACCGAAGATTGCAGCAACCATCTGAGACACTTGGCGTTTTAAGCCGGCGAGTTCAGCCGTCTTTTCTGACAGGGCCCTTTCCGCCTGATCAGCCCGGTTCACCAATGCGGCCTTCTCTTCGGCCCACGCCTTCCGCTCAGCGTCGAACTCCGTCTTCAGCTTCTCTTGAGCGGCGATGCTGGACACAAATTTGGCATTTGCCTTCCGGGTCTCCATCTCTTGCATCTTCAGCCGGTTCTTGAGATCAGCAAGGTCAGCCTCTAGCTTCTTGCCAGCAGCCTGCATAAATTTCCGGGTTATGGCATGAACAGTTACTATATAAATTTCAAGTCCCAAGCGTTTTCCAAGCAAAGACACTTGGCACTTGGGGGCTAATGCATATTGAACGTTTCTATCTACAAATGGCCGGTTCAATTGGGTAAGCCGGAACCTAAGTCTACAACATATTCAATCATAAGTCGTCGACTTGGGGGCTAGCATGGTAAAGGTAACTATGCAGTAAGAAAGAGGACAGCAGAATGATACCTCAGATTTCTGCTGAATCTTGTTCACCATGGCAACCTCTGCATCCCGGCTCTTGTGCACTTGGCTGATGTAGCCAAAGACGAGCTCTCCAATGCTCAGGTTGGTGTAGTCGGAGAGGTCCAGGTTCACCCGGCGGGGCTGTAGCAACTCCCCCTTGGCGGAGCACTTGGCCAGTGCGGTAGGTCTCCCCGGCTCAACAAATTCCGTCCGAGTGATTACCACGTCCGGATCATTTGCTGGTTGAGCCGAGCCGGAGGCCTCCGGGTTAGCAGAAGCTTCTGCAGCTGCCTTGTTGGTTGGAGCGGCGGCTTCGGGAGCGGAGGCAGCTGGCGGTTCTTGATCTGCTGCCTCCGGTTCAGGCAACTCCGGCTCTTTGATTGGCTTGGCTTTCTTCGCCCACTTGGTGAGCTTGGCTTGGGCACTGAAAGGACAGAAACGTTAAGCACAAAAGGGTAAGTAAAGACAAGTATAGCATGAGAAGGTTATCATTACCCGGGCGCGGTCTTGAAAGCCGGAAGACTCGACTGCATAGAGTCACCCGAAGAGGGGGAGGTCTCCTGATAATTTGAGTCAGAAGAATTGAGTGGCTGACGTATAACACCCGCCAACGGATGGAAAGGGTACAAGTGGGAAATAACCTTAGTTCGGCGCTTCCTCGATGCGTCAGGTAACCCGGAGGAGAGGTCGGTGTCCTTGTTGGTCCGGGTGTGACGCCGGCTCTCATGAACCTGTCGCTTCAAAATAAATTGAGGATCTTGATAAGCTAAAGGATGTGAAAAGCTTACTTTCCGGGTTACCCTTCGGACTTTCAGCCTTGGCAAGGGCTCCGAGTCGGAGGAAAGTGACATTACCTCTTCAACCACCGGGTTACTGGCTCCGGTGTCATCCTGTTGATGAACAAGTGTTGGTAAGGCGGACAAGAAATAAACAATAAACACAACAAAGAGCTTACAGGTTCAGGGGTTACCTCTGACTCGGAGCTGTCGCTTAATTGCATCAGCTCTGCAGCAGTTGGCCTACTCCCCTTCTTGCGGGGAGCGGCTTTCTTGGCGGCTTTCTTCGCCTTTCTGGCCTTCTTGGCCGCTTCGTGGTCATATTTGATCCGCCAGAACTTGTCATCAGCCTGAAAAAATACAATGGTGATTTCTTAGAGGTTCAGATGAAGGTTATCTGTAGACAAAGGTAAAATGTTTAAATCAGTGGCTTACCGCTGGGGCTGGGTTGGTCTTGCAGAAGGGGGCTAACCCGGTCCTCCCGCAATCTGGCAGGCTCTCGTTCAAGAGAGCCTTGGTCATCTCCTCGGCAACATATTCAGGAAGATCATTGCGGCTGTGTCTCTGGGGGTCATCCTTTCGGCCCGTGTACTCACACATTAAGCCGGGGCGGCGGCTCAATGGGATCACCCGCCACGAGATCCAGACCCGGACCAGATTGATTCCGTTCAGACCATTGCCCAGGAGAGCCTTGATCTTGTTGATGGTGGGGAGCAGGGGTTGGCGCTCCGCTTGAGTTAGCTTGTCTGACAGTGGGTGAGTCGGCTCCAGACGCGAGGGGCGAAAGCCGGGCAACGGACTCTCATCAGCCGGTGACGTGTCTTGGCAGTAAAACCACGTCAGATTCCAGTCCTTGGGGTGGCTGGGCGGCTCTGCGTAAGGGAAAAGGCAGTCCCTACGCCGCTGGATGGAGATGCCGCCTAGCTCCAAACTCGGCCCGTTGGCACACTTGTTCTGGCGGTTTAAATAGAAAAGCTCTCTGAAGAGCAGCAGACTGGGTTCTTCTCCAAGGTAAACCTCGCAGAACACTTGGAAGTTGCAGATATTGGATACTGAGTTGGGTCCTATGTCCTGAGGTCGCAGATCGAAGAAATTCAGAACGTCTCTGAAAAACTTTGAGCTGGGCGGTGCGAAGCCCCGGCTCATGTGATCCGCAAAAATGACCACCTCTCCGTCCTTTGGCTGTGGTCTCTCCTCTGATGGGTCAGGGGCATGGTAGGACATGACGTCCTTCTTGGGCAAATGGCCTGACTTGACAAAATCTGCTAGGGTCTCATTGGTGACGTTGGACCTCATCCAATTGCAAGTAATGGAGGCCTTAGGAGCTTTGGGAGGCATGGTGAAAGTCGGCAGCCTATGATAAAAGGAAACGTCCGGTTTAAGTATAAGCCGGAGGAAAGTTGTAATTCAGTGTTAAGTGGCGGCTTACGGAGGGGACTAATGATATATGTCTAAGTACATCGGGTTATCTAAGCCGCTGGTGTGCTTGAGGGTAATTCCAATTGTCTACAGCCTGGTTATAAGTGAGCTGGAAAGTTTTACGGTGCGTGGCTTCCCTTAAGTCGGAAGGTTCTACGGCGCGTGTTTTCTTCCGGAAATGTAAACCGCCATGATTCAATGAGGGCAGTTTTTTACTAAGTGTGGTGAAAACAGGTTTCACACATTGCGGTAAATATATTGGATCAAAATGGTCGAGCAAAAGGAAAATTTCTAGACCTAAAAAACAGACGCAGGGGAGTTCTTGAGCATTGAACAAGGCTTTATGCAGTAAAAGGAGGTCTACTTGCATGAGAAATGGGTGCTAAAACAGCTACCGCAGTAGTTCTACACAGGGCTAAGATCAAAAAGGGCAGTAAAAATAAAAACTACCGGGGCTCGTAGGTGACAGCGAAGAACACGAAGAACACGGATGAACCCTACGGCAGATCTGTTCTACAGTGCAAGCAGGACTTACGGTGGCTGGTGAGTCGCGGAGGTCGTCGCGTTTCTCTGGTCAAATCAGGGTGATGCGGCGACCTGAGTTGATGACGACGAGAAGACCCGCGGCGGCGGCAGTAGCAGAGCTCGGGCAGGGGAGCAGTGGCGCGAGGAAGGAGACGAAGGAGAGAGAAGTGGCTGAAGGCCCGTCGGGCCGGCCTATTTATAAGGCGAGCTCATAAGTGGGCGCGAGAATCAAGGAGACCACGACGTGGTTATCTCCCCACGAAACGCCTCGATTTTCGGGATGACAGTAAAGGTAAAGATCCGTTGCGGATCTGGCGGAGTAAAAAACAGACTTATGGAGGATGACGTCACGGCGGATTATTCGGAGTCCAGAGGATGACGTCACGCCGGGTTATGGCCTTCATACAATTATAAGCCGGAGGTTTTCTGTCGAAGGAATGGAAGATTGACATGAGCCGGCTCAAATCAATCTAGGGCCTAATGTTGAGGATATAGACCTTAGAGTCACCCGCCAGGAGGGGCCGGGTTACTCATATGGTCATTGCCAGAAGCCCGGTGCCAAGCTTGAAGACGGTGGGCCAAAGATGGGCTTAAGACCCGGATATGGCTTAAGGCCCGTAGTTACAATCATTATTACGGTAGAACTTGTAGTGTAAGGCAAGAATAGTTGAGAGTCCGAGCTGGACACTCTTATGAGCCGGCCGGGACTCTGAGAGCTGCTGGGCGTCAGCCTCCCTATATAAAGGGACGACCCGGCAGCGGTTTAGGGATAGGAACAATCTGATCGAGAGCCAGGCATAGCGGTTTAGCTCCCTGGTTATCGAAACCCTAATCAATACCACCTCAAACTGGACGTAGGCTTTTACCTTCACCGTAAGGGGCCGAACTAGTATAAACCCCCGTGTTTTTGTCCCGCTTAACCCCTTCAAGCTTCCTAGTTGCGATGGCTCCACGACTAAGTCCTTGCTCGAGGACATCTGCTGTGACAATTCCACGTCACCAGGCACAGACCCTGAGCAACAGAGAAATAATGAAGCGCTGGGGGGCCCCCGACAAGTTGCGTGCATGCATAAGCATTTCATGAGTATCGCATGTTCATGTAGATAAGATCGCATTTGGCATCATTTCCATCTGCATAAAACTGCAGGTTCCTACCGAGAGCTTGGCCTTTAAGGAAAGCTGGAAAGATGAACCAATACTGCGATCTCCGGCAAGCCAAACACATAAGTTCTATCTCTTGTCCATACGTGTTATGTAAGCAAAGACTTGTGCATAAGAGAACCGCACCGCTTTTTTGAAACTTAGGTGCTCCCATCCCTTGACGCAAACGTTGCCTCGGTCAGGATGGTCGTAGTGGCCTTTGATAAAAAAAGATTGGCGGGGGGCTGGTCCCTCATCACAATTTGTGCTCGGTAGGCTTAATTCCCCGGCAACAAAATAGAGGTACCAGCAGGATAGCCTGCCGGCGGAAACTCGTTTATTTAAAAATATAGGGGCATTCCACCTCTGCATTGACATATACATGCATGAGTCCCCGGCAAGGTTCATCTTTTTCATTAATATGCTGATCAAACCAGTATAGAACTTACAGGACACAAACATGGATTAAAGAGATTACATTATTTGAACTAAAATTTGGCAAGTGCCTACAGGTTTAAGATTGAAAAAAGATAAGTGCCCCGTGATGCCTTTGCCCTTGTCCATCTCCTTCAGGAAATCGCAGGGAGGGACCAAGGAGGTAGCAGGCAAGCCCGGCTGGGATTCGGCGCCTCCCCAGGATCAGGATGGCGCCGCTTCCCATCTAGGAGGGAGAAACCGAAGGGCAGGTGCGGATGGTGATGCTGCCGGAGGCACAGATAGGAGAGACGGAGTCACCGGCAAACACGACTCGTCAGAACGGTTGTCCCCGTTCTTGACGTGTCTTGGGTTGTCGCCACCTTCCGTATCACCACCATCCAAAGACCCCGAGCATGACATCCATGTCGGCACCATGCTCTCCGGGAATTCCCACAAAGAGCATGGTCGTCCCCAACGTCCCTGACATCAGAAACCACCACACGTTCTGGGTACGTGTATGGGAGCTAAGAGCCCTCCTGCATGACACGCGAATGCTGCCCAGGGAGGTCAGGTTTTCCTTTGCTGATGGCAAACCCATTCTACGAACCCTCTCCGGCGCCGCGAGAGAAGGAGGAATGGGCCACAACCAACTACCACGCCCCGTGCCCATTATAGGCCTCAGGGTGGTGTCGTTTGTGTCGCCTCTCACTAGAATTGAAGCTACGGGCGACCCGGCGACGAGCGCACCAGAGTTGCTACCTCCAGTGCTATCGCCGCGCCGCCCGAGCGCCCTCCTGAGGCCCATGCAAAGTTCTAAGCTAGGACCTGGCCCCGGGTTCTCCTTCTCAGCATATCTAGCAGAAAGTAGAGGATGGGGGAGAAGGGATGCAAGGATGAATGCCTTCGCTCTTCCCCCGCCCCTCCTTTTATAGGCGGGCCAGGGAAGAGAGTTGATGTCTCAACGGGTAACCACTGCCCTCCTCCATCAATTCAAGAAGACCAGGCCCCTGCCTTGATACTCTACCGCACCATGCGCCTCCGTTACCTATCTCGCGCAATGCATGCAACATACATGGCTGAAGATAAGGGCGTGGTGGGAAGAGTGAATTGGCAGTTACTCCCCCGTGTGTTAAAGCCATTCACGGGCCATTACAATAGTGGCCCCACCACGATTGGCTTTACGCAACGCGAGGGGAAACCGAAAACTGGCCCGGGCGCAAGTTAATGAAGAAGCAAAGAAGATCTCAAGGGGCTAGAAACTTCCAGGCCCTTTCCTATGCACTTGTTAGGGCCTACCAAGACGACGCCCGGCAGCGCGTTCGGGATAGGCCCGGGGGCTTCTGTCGGTGCAACAAACCCTGGTTCTGTTACCCAGACTGTGCACAGGCACAAGAACAAGAGTACAGCACCAAGGTCAGATTGGACCGCAAGGGATCAGTTCTTTAGTGGACCAGCATGCAGCACATGAGGACAAGGACTAACCGGAGAACAAAAATATTGCTAAGGGAAAAACCTCCCTTGCCGCGCAGGCGAGCTTGGCAAGGATGGGGTTACCCCCAGAAGCAAGCCTTCGGGTTGTCCCGCCAGGCCTGTCGGGGCTTATGGAGGCAGAACCATCCCACCACACCACCTCAACACAACGCACGTCGTCGATCAGTGCGGTGTCAAGCTCCAAAGTGACTAAGTGGCTGCAATTCGCCACATGGCAGCCACCTCCTACAGAAAATACCTACAAGCGACACCTGCCCTGCAACTTGTCGAGCAAGCAGCCACCTCCTACGGAAAATACCTACAAGCGATAGCCCGACAGGGCCTGCTAGGCGAGCTGTGATGTGACGTTTTGAGCGGCGCATTTCATGCGCTCTGTCAGCCTGCAGAGTTAGATATGATAGCACTGTTTGCTATCTAATCAGTGCATAATGATTGATTTGCCACTGTGGTGACCCCTTTATCTATAAAAGGAGGCCCAAGGCAACCATAGAAAGGATGGGCTAATCCATCTCCTCACACACCGATACGCGCGTAGCCGTTTTTGCCCCGAGGCAACCCTGCAGGGCGGGCGTGTTGCGCTTACCACCATTTTTCCACCATTAATCCACCAAAGCAGGAGTAGGGTTTTACAACTCACGGCTGCCCGAACCTGGGTAAAAACTGCCCGTGTGATCTCTACTGTGCTATTCCACACTCCTCTGCTCTTTGTGCAACGTGCCATCCCCCCGCCGAACCAGAAAGGGGCTCTTGGTCCCATAGGTGGCCGTGGTTTCCCGCGACACTCCTGGTCAGAGGAATCCTATGTCTAAAGCCAGAGCCTCCACTCAAGAAACTATGAAGTTCATCTTGGAAGAATCTGATGATGATGAGGCTGCTGCATATAAGAATAAGAGGGCAAGAACAACTACTGCTAATGTGCTTGGAAAGCCTTCCATGATTGAAGATGATGAAGAAGAGGGGGAGGAAGAGCATGTTGCACCTCCACCAAAGACTCAAAAGCTCATGGGGGATGCTATAAGGGCTGGGGCTGCTCCATCTAAGCCGAAGTCAGCCCCCAAGCCT
This sequence comes from Triticum aestivum, assembly GCF_018294505.1. Taxonomy (NCBI): domain Eukaryota; kingdom Viridiplantae; phylum Streptophyta; class Magnoliopsida; order Poales; family Poaceae; genus Triticum; species Triticum aestivum. The sequence continues at coordinate 324,948,809 of NC_057814.1, read as the reverse complement.
CCAACTCAAGCTCAAGCTGCAAAACCATCTGCACCTAAGAGATCCACCAGGAATAAATCTACTGCTGGAAGAACAAGGCCATAGTGCCTGATGTTCAAGAAGAAGAAGAGTCACAAGTGCTTAGAAAGGTGAAGCCAAAGATTCCAGATCATAGTGATGATCATCCTATGGCAGAAAACTTGAAGGAAAGGAAGGATGCAGGTCTGAGACTCTGGAGAAAGACTGATCCTTATGCCACCAGGAGGAGGACTGCTGTAGATTATTGTTTCCACACAAAGGAAGAGCAGGACTTCTATGAGACTGTCTTGTTAGACAAGAAGCCCATTGTCAGTGACATGAAGTGGGTTGAATGGAAGTTCATTGATGATAATGAGGACTACTTTCCAGGAGTGCATGAGAGCTTCAGGATGAATGAAGTGGACAAGTTTGTTGGTCAGAAGTTGACCAAATGAAACGATGACATGAGCATGCAATTCTATTCCACACCTCATTTCTACCCGGATGGAAGAATTGTCTGGATGACTGAAGGTACTAAGCATCAATCTACAATCTCTGAGTGGGCCAAGTTGATCAATGCGCCAAAGGAAGATGAAAATGAGATTGATGTATATACCAAGCCTAGGAAAGATCACAACTCCATGGCCAATATGTAGAAGACCATTCCTGATGATGCCTTGCAGACTCACAAGCTTGTGTCAATATACTATCTACTGTCAGGTCTGACCGCCATCAACACCATCTTGAGGCACACTCAGTTGCCCAAGTTAGGAGATCATGGAATGATCCGTGGTCACTCGATCAACTTGCTCCACATGTTTGATGTACCACAGAAGTTCAAAGTGATGACTTTGATTGTTGAGACTGTGAAGACAATTGCAGCTGATAGAAGAGATCATGTGGATATGCCCCTCATATACAGAATTACAGATGCTGATCAACACCAAGATGGGAAGATGGACATATCTTCTTGATAAAGATCATCTTCCCCTGAGACCAGATTTTTAGGACAATGAAGTTGTCATGGATGGATCTCATCCAACTAGTGCAGAAGCTCAGGAGAAGAGAGAGAGAGAGAGAGCAAAGGCTGTAAACGTAGCAAAGGCAGCCAGTGTACCAGATGCTTCAACTGTGATGCTCAAGACCAAGCAAGATCAACTCAATTATTTGCTTGAGGCTACTATGAGGATTGAGAAGGGCTTGGCCACCCTGACTCAAAATCAAGAGAGTCTTTAAAGGATCATTGAGACAAAATTTCATCATCTAGATGTGAAGGTCACAGAGATCCTCAGACATCAGCTGAAGTATTTGCAGACGGACTCCTCTCCACGCCATCTACGCACACCAGAGCAACCAGCTAGAAGACCCCTTTAGGAGCTCCCAGAGATCGTGCCTAGAGTGTTGTATAGCACTATGCATTTTCAAGCTTTTTGGTAACTTGTTACCAAAGGGGGAGAAAGTGTATAGATCATTAGGCTTCGAGAGAGTGTATTTTGCTTTTTGTTGCTTCTCTGGCTACTTTGATCATTTGCTTGTTTGATTCCTATGTTATAATTTGTGTTATGCTCGTGAGATACTCTTGTGATCATGTGTTTGATCATACAATATATACCTTAATGTGTTCTTTCATGATAATATCTATGATATTTGTGTACGACCAATCATGTCTATCCTTGGTGATGAGTGCATGTTCTTTAACTATTATCATTTGAGCGCTCCAACAAGATGTATGTGACATGGAAGAGTGAACCATGATCCTAATTGATTGTGCATTTTGCATTCAAAAGCAAATTTTAAATAATCCACAAATTTAGGGGGAGCTCTTGCTTATCACATACTTCTCAAAGCGATGATGTATTTCATTCATATTATCATTTGTCGAAGTTTGATCTATATGTTGTCATCAATTACCAAAAAGGGGGAGACTGAAAGTGCAACTAATCCCTGGGTGGTTTTTGTAATTCATAACAACATATAGCTCATTGAACTAATATCCACTCAAGTTAAATATTTCAGAACGTTCAATGATTGGTATGGCATGGACAACAGATGTGGACCCCTCAAAATTCTAAGGAAAAAGATTGGCAAAAGCTCAAGACTCTTCATTTTCATTTTAGTGATCCAAGATCACATTGAGTCCATAGGAAAGCCAATACTATTAAAAGGGGATGAGGTGTTCCTTAATGGTCTACTTGCTCAAAGTGCTTAGTGATATTCCTCCAAAACCCTCAACCACTTTCTCATTTCCACATTTATCCAAAACCCAAAGTCAAACTCGGTCCCACCGATTTGATCTATCCGGCACCACCGAGTTCATTTGACCTAGCCACCGCCAGAAACCCTAGACAATTTGGTCAAACCGATATGGATCTCGGTCTCACCGAGATGGCCTTGCAATCTCTCTGTCGCCTGTTGTAATTACATCGGTCTCACCAAAATGTGCAATCGGTCCCATCGAGTTTGCTTGACATCCTATCTGTTGCCTTATTGCTTCACTTTGGTCTAACCGAGTTGATGCAATCGGTGCCACCCAGTTGATGTTTGCCCTAAGCCCTGGCACATTGGTCCCACCGAGTTGATCATGTCGGTCCCACCGATATTCCTAACATTCACATTTTGAACTGAATCGGTCTCACCGAGTTCTTCTATTCGGTGTGATAGAGTTGGGTCAAATGTGTGTAATGGTTCAATTTTGTGTGGAGGCTATATATACACATCCACCCCTTCTCCATTTGAGAGAGAGCCATCAGAACCCGCCCACACTTCCACTACTCATTTTCTGAGAGAGAACCACCTACTCAGGTGTTGAGACCAAGTCATTCCAATCCAATGACAAGAATCTTGATCTCTAGCCTTCCCCAAGTTGCTTTCCACTCAAATCATCTTTCCACCGTAGCCAAATCTGTGTGAGAGAGTTGAGTGTTGGCGAGACTATCATTTGAAGCACAAGATCAAGGAGTTCATCATCACACCATCTATTACCTTCTACAGAGTGGTGTCTCCTAGATTGGTTAGGTGTCACTTGGGACCCTCCGACAAGATTGTGGAGTTGAACCAAGGAGTTTGTAAGGGCAAGGAGATCGCCTAGTTTGTGAAGATCTATCCGAGTGAGGCAAGTCCTTCATGGGCGATGGGCATGGTGGGATAGACAAGGTTGCTTCTTCATGGACCATTCGTGGGTGGAGCCCTCCGTGGACTCGCGCAACCGTTACCCTTCGTGGGTTGAAGTCTCCATCAACGTGGATGTATGATAGCACCACCTATCGGAACCACGCCAAAAATCTCTGTGTCTACATTGCATTTGCCTTCTCCAAACCCTCCCCTTTACCTTCATATGCAATGTTTTACTTTCCGCTGCTACACTCTTAGAATTGCATGTGCAGGTTGACTGCTTGACTTGTGCTAAATTGCTTAAATCTGCCAACACTTAAAATTGGGAAAAGGCTGTATTTTTATTTGGTCAAGTAGTCTAATCACCCCCCTCTAGACCTACTTTTGATCCTACATCTTCTCCTCGTAATGAGTCGACAAAGTAAAGAATTTCAGATAAACACACTGAATATTTTTGGAGTTTTTTATTTTTTTTTGAAGAAAGCAAAATAACAAAAGGAAAAACAAATGAGAAAAAATATTTACACAGGAAAGCTCCTAACAAGTAAGAGAAGAAACGACAAATCGTTTTCGGGTTTCTTTTAATACTACACTAATATAAGCTAGAAAGAAAAACCAAAAAAGAAGCAAAATTTATTTTCTGATTTTCTTAAGGTTTTTCAAAAACACAAGAAGAAGACAAGAAAATAAAACTAATCATGGATTATACAATGAAAAAGGATGAACAATGACAACTGGGATGAAATGTGTGAACATGAATGTAATGTCGGTGGGAAATACGTACTCCCCCAAGCATAGGCTTTCGCCTAGCTTGGTGTCACCATCCGTACCCTACTAGAAAAAGGGCTATAGATGGGATTGACACTAATGGCGCACCAGACAAGCGGTGCGCCATTAGTATATACTAATGGCGCACCACCTTCTGATACGCCATTAGAGTTGAAACTACTAATGGCGCACCTGGCGCAGGGTGCGCCATTAGTATCAATTTTTTTAACTAGTGCGCCTGTCCAAACATACTAATGGCGCATCCAGACACAGTGCGCCATTAGTATCAAAATTTTTTTTTAACTAGTGCGCCTGTCCAAACATACTAATGGCGCATCCAAACACAGTGCGCCATTACTAGTTGTACCTAGTAATGGCGCACCTGCCGGAAAGTGCGCCACTAATGTTGTTTTTTCTATTATATTTTTATTCCCTTTTTTGCAAAACTACTAATGGCGCACTTTTCCACCGTGCGCCATTACTAGTTTAAACTAGTAATGGCGCACTGTGGAACAGTGCGCCATTAGTATGTTTTTTTTTGCAAAACTACTAATGGCGCACCACCAGAAGGTGCGCCATTAGTAACCTGGATTACTAATGGCGCATTTAGAGTTGGTGCGCCATTAGTAAGTGGGCAGCAACAAGATATTTTGGATAGCCTCTCCTACCCACACTCACTTTCTCCCCACTTCATTCTCTCCACCTCCTCCTTGTCTCGGGTGCCTCCTCTTTTTCACCTCATTTCCACCATAGATTCATTCAATTTAAGTGGTTAAATTACCTTGTTTTGACAGTTAAGTAAGGGGGGAAGCTATATTTATGTTGTTCTCCCTACAACAATGTGCACAAGCACTTTTTATGGCCTAGCTAGATCTATGTATGTTCGTGGTGTTGCATATGTTTGTGGTGTTGCATATGTGTTTGTGTTTGGAGGTGTACCGGTATTTGAAATGCGATAGTTGCCAATATTTTGCCGGAATGTTGATTCATTTCCGTTTCGGCGAGAATTTTGGCATTAAGCATTCTTTTTGGTCCAATTTTTAGGGAAAGTCATGCCAAATTTTTTCTTGGTTCTAAAATATCGTTTTGCTCTACCCCGCAGGCGACCATGGTCCGCATGATGACCGAAGGCATCGTGAATAGGTTTTTGAGGTCCGCGAAGGCCGAGATGCTTCAAAAGAACAAGACGGAGATAAGATGTCCGTGTCGAAGATGCAAGCTGAAGAGCCTTATTGCGGACCCGGAATCTGGGCAGGTGCGGTACCACCTGCTCTTGCATGGTTTCATGGATGGCTATCGGTGGCAAGGTGATGAAGATGACTACGAAGTCGTCCATGGGGGCCGGGCAAGAAATGAGGAAGGGCGGCAAGACAACCACCGCGGCTCGGGCGGGCGAGAAGACGAAGAATCCCCAGGAGATGATCACGACGGTGATGCTGTACACAGTCATCATGTAGAAGATGAAGGACATGATGATGAGGAAGATGCCGGAGCAGACGACTGGCATGATCATGAAGATGATGATGTCGGCGGAGCAGACGGTGCTGGACCATCGATGGGCTGGGTGCAGGACCCTCATATTCAAGAGCTGTTTCTCAAGCAGACGGATAACGCAAGAGCTGCCGCCCGAGAGAAAGCCAAGATGGATCAACTTGAGTTAGACGCGGTTACTCCATTGTATGAAGGATGCAGGCCCGAGGATACCCGCCTGAAAGTAACGCTCATGGCTCTGGAGATGAAGGTAAAACACAAAATGACCGACGCATGCTTCGACGAGAACATGTCATTCTGGCACGAACGTCTTCCCAAGGGGAACAAGTGCCCGACCAGTTTGGAGGAGGCGAAGAAAATCGTGTGTCCTCTGGATTTACCGGACGTGAAATACCATGTGTGCATGAACAATTGCATCATTTATCGGGACGAGCACGCGGAGTCTACCATATGTCCGGTGTGCGGCGTCACTCGATACAAGAAGAGGAAGAAAGCTCCTCGAAAAGTGGTGTGGTACTTTCCGATCACTCCTCGTCTGCAGCGGTATTTCGCGGACCCTAAGGTAGCAAAGCTCCTGCGTTGGCACGCGGATAGGGAGGAGAAGAAGCGAGAAGATGACGCAAATGATCCGGAGATAGATAAAAAAGACAAGATGCTGAGTCACCCTAAGGATGCGAGCCAGTGGCAAGCGTTGAACTTCGAAGACCTAGAATTTGGGAACGATCCAAGGAACATCGTGCTGGGCGCGAGCACCGATGGAGTCAATCCGTTTGGCAGCCAGAGAAGCACACATAGCACCTGGCCTGTGTTTGTGTGGATGTACAACCTTCCCCCCTGGTTGTGCATGAAGAGGAAGTACATTCACATGAGTATGCTAATTGAAGGACCGAAACAACCAGGGAACGACATCAATCTGTATCTGAGGTTGCTGAAAGAGGAGCTTGACACGCTGTGGAAAACGCCAGCCAATACGTGGGACGCCACAGAGAAAGAATATTTCCCTATGAGAGCCGCGCTGCTCACGACGGTGCACGACTATCTCGGTTACGGATATGTCGCGGGGCAGGTGGTCCATGGATTTTTTGGATGCGTCAGGTGCATGGATGACACAACATATCGCCAGCTAGATAGAGATCCCGGGTCTTCGAAAACCGTGTTCTTGGGACATCGAAGGTGGCTTCGCGACGATGACCCATGGAGAAAACGCAAGGATCTATTCGATGGTGAAACCGAACCCCGAGGACGCCCGCGTACGAGGAGCGGCGAGGAAATAGATGAGCTGTTGAAAAATTGGAAAGACTGCCCACTGCCGGGAAAGAAGCAAAAGGCACCAGATCCGGGAAAGAAGCGAAAGGCGCCAGAGCCGCTGCTGAAGGTATGGAAAACGAGGTCTGTTTTCTGGGACTTGCCGTACTGGAAGATCCACCGTGTGCCTCACAGCCTTGATGTCATGCATATCACGAAGAACGTGTGCGAGAGTCTGCTTGGTACCCTGCTCAACATGCCAGAGAGGACCAAAGATGGGCCGAAAGCAAGGGTAGACTTGAAATCAATGGGCATCAGGCAGGAGCTTCACGCTAGCCGGTCCCATGTGAAAGTGCTGAGGCGGCAGCACCTGAGCGTCCCAATCCTGGGACACCTCCTCTGCGGCTGCCAATGCATTCCGTTAAGCAACGATGTCCTCTGGTAGGATGGTGTATCTATTCCTGGCATGAGAATCAAAAAAAGAATATGCATGCAATGGAATAATATCGCGAGTTTCCTCGCTAAAAACCAAATTATAACGAATGTCTTGTGGAGGCACAGAAGCATCAATAAAGTGTTGATCCTCCATTGACTGGTGATCTAGATAGACTCTAGGCAACAAGTAATCACGGGGGCATATCTGAACATTAAAACACCTCTATAGGTGGGCAGGATAAATACCACCATGAATTTTGCCCTTAGTCCTGTTAGTGTGCTGGCAGCGTGCAATAATAGCGCCAAGGTTGTAAGTGTTATCATTGTGAAGTGCACCATGTAAAATAGCGAGGTCGGGGGGCACATAGTAAGCTATCTTTCACTCTCGTAGTCAAGCATGTCCCTATGAATAAAGAAAAGTAGTGCACAATAGCAAATTGCAAGCTAGTGGCGCGGGTGTGCGACATGCCTATTTCCTCACCCATAGTTAGAGTGTGGAGGGAGCCCTCAAACTCCTCCGACGAAGGCTCTCTAATTTCCCCATCAGAGGGAATCATGCATATCTCACAAAATTCTGCTCAGCATATAAATCAAAGCGCACCTCAGGGGGTTCGAGCCTATTCAAGAATTAATGTTTTGCACAAAAGAATTTGTAAGGCTGTGGTGTTAGTCACACTCATCTGCGAGGAAGTCGGTAAGTCCACCATTTGCAACAAAGTGTGTGAAATCTTGGTAGAGTACGGGTTCATTCATGATGGCAATGTGCGTCCGAGGATTCCCCAAGGACTCCCTTTGCATTCCGCTTCGACGAACTCCTTCGGAAGATATTCATTTCACTTACGAACAAATTTCTGAAATTTTTCGGCCACAAAATAATGTCAACAAAACTTCGTAAGATTGATAGCAACTACTCATAAGGATGTCTAGAGGCTATATCAAGCTTTGAAACTACTTGGAACACAAAGAATTCAGCATGCAAGCTCAATTTCAGTAGCACCAAGATTTAGCATATTATGATTAAAAAATTTTTAGTAAACATTAGTCCGCCAAATACCATAAAATTAAGATGAAAGACTCCGACCAGGAAGCAATTGCTTTCATCACCCCCTACGGGCCCTTCTAGCTAGTTCGACATGATGCCATTTTGATTGAAAAACGCAGGCGTCACATACCAATGCATGATTAAAACATGCCTCGAGAACCAAATTGCCTAAACAGTGGAAGCATAGGAAGATGACGTGGTCATCAAAACCAAACACGTCAGCCAGCTGGTAGACGATCTTCGCCAGACCTTCGAGAACTTGCGAACCTATGATATACGGCTCAACCCGGCAAAATCTGTCTTCGGAGTCCTGCCGGAAAACTGCTCGGATTCATTGTCTCCCATTGGGGGATAGAGGCCAATCTGGCTAAGATTCGAGCCTTATCCCACCTGGCAATACCCACGAAGCTCAAACACGTCCAGAAGCTGGTAGGTTACATTGCGGGTTTGAGCCGCTTCATCTCCCATCCCAGAGAAGAAGCCTTGCCACTCTATAGATTGCTCAAAATGACCAAAAAATTTGAACGGACAGATGAAGCAACTGCCATGTTAGAGGAAATAAAAACGCTACTAGCAAGCAATGCCATATTTACAGCAATAGCATCGACCAACCACGAATTAGGTCATGAGCGCGGTGCTCCTGGTGGAGCGAGAAGAAGAAGGTCATAAGTTCCCGGTGCAAAGTCCTGTCTACTATGTATCAGAAGTGCTCACTCCCGATATCCCGATATCCACACTATCAAAAAATAGCCTACACTGTCTTTATGGCGTCTCGAAAACTCTGACACTACTTTCAAGAGTGTTCGATCATGGTCGCATCTGAGGTACCCCTGAATGACATTATCAATAACAGGGATGCCACTTGCCATATTTCCAAATGGGCCGTCGCTGGGATATTAAATCTCAGGTACTCGTTAATTTCCTAGCTGAATGGATGGAATCTGAACTCCCTCGGGAGTATAGTACATACACACACTGGACAATGTACTTTTGCGGCTCCGAAATGTTAGCCAGACTGATGGCTAGGGTAATCCTTACGTCCCAACAGGAGACACTATCCAGTGTTACTACAGATTATGTACACAGACTCCAACAACGCCGCCGAATACGAACCCCTTCTGCACGGCCTTCGGATGGCGATGTCAATGGGTGTACAGCGGCTCGAGGTACGGGGAGACTCCAACCTCGCTATCTCTTAGGTCAATGGCGAGTTCAATGCCAAAGACCCAAAAATGGCGGCATACTAAAACGCCGTCTTAAAGATATTAGCCCACTTCAAAGGGTTAGAATTCCACCATGTCTGTAGAGACAGCAACCAAGCTGCGGACGTCCTCGCCCGCATGGGCACCAAGCGCAACGCGGTGCCGAAGAACACCTTTTTAGAACACCTCTTCAAGCCATCTATGGTATGGTAGGATGGGAATAAGGATTCGGCCACCAATGACCCCACTCAAAGCATCCCTCCGGCGATTGAGCCAGACGATAACATCATTAGCGGCTAGGCACTAGAGGAAACACCTTCGGCTCTTGAAGTCATGGTAGTAATTGCACCATGGACTGAGCTCTTCCTGGCCTACCTTTTACGAAAGGAGCTCCACGACGATCAAACCAAGGCGCAGCGCATAGTTTGATGCTCTAAAGCCTATAAGGTCCATGAGGGTAAGTTGTATAGGAAGACCACTACTGGAGTTCTACAGCAGTGCATATCAGAAGCAGAGGTGATACGGGGCTAACCCGGTGTAGGCCGATCTTTCACGATTGGAGTGGGTTCCCTCGAAGCACACGACGAACACGGGGAAGAGGAGAGAGAAATCACAAGGGGAAACACTCAAGAACAAGTCCAATAACACATCCACTAGACAATCAAACACACAAGATCCACAAGGTACATGAACAACAACGGGAAAGATACAAGGTAAGGTTCATCTCCATGAGGAGGTCTTGAAGGGGGGCCGCCCAAGAGGGGGTCTTGATGATATATCCCGCAGGATCTTCTCCTAGATGGAGGTCTTGGACTCCATAAGGAGTAGTAGTCTCTCTCCCTCTCAAGAGTAGAGTGGTACAAGGAGCAAAGCTCTCTATCAAATGAGCTATCACTTTGCTAACCCTACCTAGGAGGAAGGGGAGTAGTATATATAGTCTAAGCCACGAAGGGGTAAGTGCGAAAGAGAGATACATGGGCCTCTGGCCCGTGGCTGCGCGCAGGCAGGCGCCGGATGTCCGGGCTGGGGGCCGGATGTCCGGGGCTTCGCGAGGTGCCGGATGTCCGGGCTGAAATGGCCAAACTTCGGGTGCGTTCTGTCATCGATGCCGGATTTTCGGGGGAAGGGCCGGATGTTCGGGCTTTGGTGAGGTGCCGGATGTCCGGGGCTGGCGCCGGATGTCCGGCCGCTGATGCTGTTGGCCGTCTGTTGGTGCAGCTCCTTGGCGGCTGCACAGGCGCCGGATGTCCGGCCTCTGGCCCGGATGTCCGGCCGCTGTAGCTTCAGCAGCTCCGTCTTCTTCTGTCGTCGCTTCCAGGCTTCCCTCGCGGATGGTGTAGTTGTTCCTTGGCGCTTGCACTCCTCCTCAACATCCGTGAAGCTCCGACAATAGCTATGCATGCACACGGGAGAAGTGTCAAGTAGTTTACCATCCTCGAAGGGGTCAAGTGAGCACGTGTAAAGTAGATGATTCACCTTTGCGTATGTGAAGTAGATGTCGCACCTGTCACTTGCCAAACGAACTCTTGACATGGTGATGTCCATAGGATGCTCCGCAGCATCTCCCCTCCCTTGGGAAAGATCCGACCTCAGATCGAAAACCAAATCGCCATGGGAAAGAGATGGCTTCGCCATGTAGAAGTGGACGTTCACCAAGTACTTGTCATCTTGAAGCTAGAAATGGGCACTCTCCAATGTCGCACTGTCTTGTGATTCCTTCAAAAGGAGTAAGGACAACAAACACTTGGAAAAACAAATGTGGTTAGCGTTAGTGCAAAACAAAGCATTCAAGAGGTGATTCACCAAACAAGTGTCATCATCATGCAAAGCATATGGTTTGACAAAGGATTGTGACATGGCATGTAAGCATATCAATTGATCACAAGCAAAGATATCATGGGGACAAGCATGTAAATGGGAGGTAGAGATGCAAATATGTGTGTCAAGAGAATAAGCATCTACCTCAAGCTCATAGCAAGCATTCACAAATTGCTCAATGAAAGGTTTATGGTAGGCATATGAATCATTCACAACACCAAATAAGATGAGATGACTAAACATATGGGTCAAGTGCAAGGCAATCCAAGCGTAACGTGCATGGGGTGTGGTGAATATTGTGTGGCACTCAACACAATAGAAAGAGAAATTGTTCAGCATGTGTGAGGCAATCATGTGAATCATGTGACAAGCAATGGGACATGGAATATGTGAAGTGATGACATTGTTGCAACCAAACATATGAGAGGAGCAAATAATCCAAGAATTGGATGCAACACACAAGGCATATATATCATGATGCATGGAATGGTTAAAATGACAAGTCGAAGCAAGATCTCTAACAAGTGTGCAATCAAGTGATCCAAGATGCACAATAAGTCTCATGGGGAAAGCAACACAAGTAGTATGATCCATAATATCCATGATCATGGTTTGGGGGTTCTCAAAAGAGAAGGACATCACCGTGAAAGCGTGTCCTTGTGCGTCCTTCACAATGCCGAAGTACAGGAAAGTGCGATGTAGAATCGTCGTGGTAGAAGGTGGTTCGCTCTCAAGAGCTCGAATGGTCAACTCGCGTGAAGTGGAAATCGACACAAAGTCCAAGTATCCTACACATGCACACAACAAAAGAAAGAATGTATGCGCATGGTAGATAAACACATCATCCATCATGATGGTTCTCTTCTCTTGCACATAACCATTAGAAGAACAAGTGCATGAATAATGTGATGCAATAATGGCTATATTCATGGCACGAGGAATATGGTGCAAAGAGATAAGGCAAGAATGCTTCACAAGAAATATGTCAAAATCTCCAAATATATGTGAGAATGCTATGGGGGCAAACTCATTATCAAGACTAAAGGCATTGTTGCACTCGATACATGTCAAATCATCTAGCATGAGTGAGGCAACATATGGAAATGGTTGTCATCAACCGCATGAAATAAGGAAGTATGAAGCAATGGTGATGCAACATAAACAAGCATATCGATCAAGTCGTGCAAGCTAGTAGTGCGAAGATGCAACATACTAGAGGAAGTCATGGCAATCATGTCACATGACATATCGCAAGCACGAACACAAAGCAAGATCATAGTATCATCATAGTAATGGGTCATAGGATGAACATGGCAATAACAAGCAATATCTCCACCAAGCTTGCAAATACATATACAAGTACTAGAATCAATCATCATGTGTAATGCAAAGCATGGGTCACAAATGCATGGCAAAGTCATAGGAATGAGCATATCATGCAAAGTGAACATGGCAAGATGGGCATATAATATGTAATGGACAATAACCCATAGCCAAGTGAGGGTCATGTAGAAGAAATGTGCGAAGACTCCGCGTAAAGAGAGCGGTGGGGAGGGCAATCCATGGGATCCCAAGTCATCATTGCTCTCTAGAGCTCGTTTTGTCAACTCATGGGATTGTGAGGTTGACAAGTGTTCATGGGTACCTACACAAAAAAGTCACAAACCGAAAAATGGTGTGCGTGGTAAATGTACAAATCATCCATCATGATGTGTATGTGCACGTGTGAGTTAGCACAAGATAAGCATCGCTCAAAGAAATTTGATGCATGGTATAAGAACATGTCATCCATCATGAAAGAATAGTTGTTATGTATGACACGATGGGGATGCAAATTGAGCATACTAGTATATGGCACAACAATATCATTATGATTCATGGGGAGCATATTGTGCACATAATTATTGGGATCATGCAATGGATAAGATGAATCAAAATCTCCTAACATGTATGAGGAAACTATGGGGGTCTCCTCATGAGCAATATTGGAAACATCATATGGAGAAAATGGACAACATCCAAAACAATGCATATTCGAACCAGTTGGTCATGGCATGGCATATGAGATAAATGATGCAAAGGGAGCATATAAATATCATCACAAGAAAAACAAATGCCAATAACCATGGGCTTGTCATCTATGCCATATGTGCAAATTGGGTTTATTTTAATGGCATATGCATAGTCACTACGATGAGATTGCAAATATGGCATATAATTGATCTCATTCATAGTATATGACAAGTCAAGCGGGTTGTCAAACATGATGTGACCTAAAGAATTTCACAAGAAATCCTATGTAACATGGCATCACAACTAAGAGACTCCACATGGAAATCATCATACTCATCATAAATGGGTAAATCATTGCATGGGGAAATCATACTAGAATGAGGCATGGTAATAGGTTGATCAACATCATGCAACCAATCAATGTGAAGAATGTCCACTAGTGGGACTAGAGCATCACCTTCACCTATGTTACCTTGTTCATTCCACTCAAGTTGTGTAGGTGAGGTGGCAAAGACCAAATGGTGGTCATGTTCATCTTGATGGAACCATGTGGGGGGTGCAGCATATTCCACCATGGCCATCGTCTTGTCCAAAGGAAGGACATAGTCGTCGCGAATCGGCGCGTCATCATATATGGGACCTAGCACCAAATGAGAAGACAGAATAGAGGTAGAGGTTAAGTCGTTAGAAATCGAAGTGGCCTCACTCTCTCTATGTGGTGGTTCACTCACTCCCTCAAGGGAGGTGCACTCAAAGTCACATATGGTGGAGTCACTCATCTCACTCAAGTGGTGGGGATTGTGGCTCTCCTCACATGGGAATTGGGGCAACTCGTCATATATGGGGCTAGTGGTGAAGACACTCTCACTCTCAATATGGTGGCACAAGTCACTCAAGTCATCATACGTCACCGTGGTCGAAGGGAAAATCCCATGCTCAACCGTCTCGTCATTGTCACCGTGGATGAAGGCCGAAGATGGCACATCATCACTCTCGCCTCCTAAGATGGAAGCATCATCCTTGCTCGTCACCAAGTCGCTCGCCTCCAAAGCTTGGTCCTTGAAGGTCTCCATAGTCGTACTCGTCACCGCACCATCTTGAAAAAGAGTCGTGGAGGACTCGGCATCATCAATGCCACAAAGAGGGATGGCGGTGATGTTGAACATGGGAGCATCGTCTTGGAGCTCATCGGGATTAGACATCTTGGTGGTACTAGCCTCATGCTCGTCGTCTTTGAGTTTGGTCTTCGAGAAGTGTGCTTGGGGTGGAGAAGCCTTGGCCTTCATGAGTTCTTGTTCCGCCTTGAGAGCACCAATGTAGTTTTCATCGAGGGACTTGTAGTTCTCGAGGAACATAGTCTTGGAGATGTCGTTGTTCAATCCCATCATGAAGTGGAACTTCATTGACATGGGGTCGTCCACGCTGGCTCGTCGCAAGGCTTTCTTCATCTCCTTGAAGTACCCGTCGATGGACTTGGATCCTTGGGTGGTGTTCTCCAATTGGCGTAGAAGTTGTTCCGTGTAGGTTGGAGGCACAAACTCTCGCCGCAAAGCTCTCTTGGTCTTGGGCCAACTCATGTTGTAGCTCTCCGAAGGTGTGTGAAACCACCATGTCGAGGCGTAGTCGTGGAAGTTTCTTGTGGCGCACTTCACTTGATCTTTGGGAGGAACTTGATGTAGCTTGAGGTAGTCGTCCATTAGGTGCTCCCACTCGAGATACTCCTCGGGTTCTTGAGTTCCATAGAAAGGAATCGTGTGGCGATGTCGAGGTCGTAGTAGCTCGTGGAAGTTGCGGACTTGAGCTTGGGGAGCTTCTCTTGAGCGTAGTCTTGAGGTGCTTGTTGGCGAAGATGCCGTATGTCCGTAGGCGAAGATGCCTTGAAGTCGCTTGGCGAAGATGCCAATGGAGATGGTGAAGTCGTTGAGCGGTTGTTGGTGTTGAGCTCTTAACCTTCACGTTCGTGGTGGTGATGGTGTCGATGCTGATGTGACCTTGCCTGAGATAGTAGCTCGGAGGCATGTGCTCTTGAGTGTCTTCTCAAAGATGAGGAAGATCGCTTGTAGGACTTGATGAGGGCTTTGATCTCCTCCATTTGAGCATTCATCTTGGCGTCGTTGGAGTTGTTCGTGGCATCGAACTCGTTGTTGTTGTTGTAGACCGAGGGTGAAATACCTTGCCTATCCATCACGAGACTCGAGTAGAGGTGAGTAGGAAATGAGATAAACAATACCAAGTTACCTTTTCCCAAAGTTGAGGATGTATCCCGTTTCACTCAATGTGAGATGAAAGAATAGTGGAATTGGTACCAGACTTGGTCACTCACACCTACAAACTAAAGCTTATGGAGTAGCTCGGCGAGGATAGTGGCACAAAAATTTAATGCAAAATGTTAGCAAGAGTCAATAATGTTGAAAGAGATTCACAAATTCGCAAGTGAAACAAGTAGACCAATAGCAATGAATGGCACATGGAAACACACACACGGATAGATAAATGGGGTCATGCAACCAAGGAATGAGCATAAAATGTGGAATCCACAAAAAACGCTCGTGTTGCACAACTCAAGAGAGACTCTAGCACGATTGCTCAATAGGCGGATATGACACTTGTGCACAACCTATAAGATGCAAAATGGATAAAACTTCTATCCCAAGTATGCTATGTATGTATGGTTCCCGGTGTTTCTCACACAATGATCCAAGATGATCAAGTATGATACCATATGATATATTTGTAATGCACTATGATACGATGCTATCGCTCTCGCTTACAAGCTCTTTGTTCACCCTTTTTCTTTGCTTAAAAGCTTATTCTTGTTTGTTTTTTGATATGGCCACTTTTGCACAATGCACAAACCAGGATAGCAATAGTGTATATGCGCGAACAAACTTGTGACACAAGATAAGATATGATAGCAAGATGATACCAATATGATATGGTATATATGCGATGGAAGGTGTAGACCAATGATCAGTAATGTGCACAAGCAACGTTGCCGGCAATACTCAAATGGCTAGTCTGGATAGGCAAGTGACGCAAAATGGGCTAGGGGTTATCAATGCAATAGCAAGGGGAATATACAATGATGTCGTCAAGGTTACCGTCCGTGTCGATGATGAGAGGCGGTGTTGTCGATGTCAACCCGTTCCTAATTAGCCAAAACACCTTAGGAAACGGAAAAACCACAACTCAAAATCTCAAGGACAAAAGTCAAATGGTGGTAGCGGGAATGCGGTGGTGGTTTTGCGGAAGCTCAATGGGATTGCGGAAATGCAATGATGGGTTTAGGAGTACGCAATGCGGAAGTCGAGGGTAAGGTGGTGAACTAAACACAGTGTCGGAGTTGGAAGCACGGTCCCTAAGTAGCTGAAACTCCTTAGGAGACAGAACTCACAACACAAACAAAATTGGGTTAAGTTGGGATGGCGGAAGTGTATGGTGGGCAAGCCTATACGGAAGTTATGGTGGTGGTTGATGAAGAAGCAACCGTCCCTAAGTAGCCTAAACACCTTAGGAGACTCGAATCGCAACTCAAACAACCACTAAAGCTATAAGGAACAAAATTGGTTAGGTTGCGGAAGGCTATGGTGGTTTTGCGGAAGTTATGGTGGAAGCCCTAGGCAAAAATGCCAAAATGCCAAAATTTAGATGGAGTCAAATGCTGATGAAACCTATCTAGATGGATGGGGGATGTCAATAGCTACTTAACGAGCTAAAGAACGCGAAAATCGGACTCCGGATGTGAAAGTTATGGACAAAACGGTGAAACACGGGAGGTTGAAATCTACAGGGGTCGGACATCCGGGGTTGGGTCCGGATTTTCGGGGGTCAGTGTCCAGAACCGTGCAGATTTGGTGCTCCAGGAGCCAGATGCCCGGCTTGGGGCCCGGATGTCCAGCCAGATGGCCCGGATGTCCGGCCTGAGGCCCGGATGTCCAGCCCGACGATTTGAGATCGGGATTTGGACTTCGAAACTCGATTTGGGGCGGAAATGGATGATTTCAGGGGAAAATTTTGACGGATTTCGTGGATGAAAAGTGGGGAAACTTGGGGAGATGCTAGATCCACTCGAAACCAAGCAAATCCATGGATCAAAATCAACAAAACATCATCAAACCAACAAATCACAAAAAAATTTGGGGGCTATTTTTGGTGGGGATTTTCGAATTTAGGACGAAATCAAACAAAACAAGGCTAGAAAACGGTGGGAGGGACTCCAAATACGTGATCAACGTGGCTCATGATACCATATGATATGGGGCTAACCCGGTGTAGGCCTATCTTTCATGATTGGAGTGGGTTCCCTCGAAGAACACGAGGAACACGGGGAAGAACGGAGAGAAATCACAAGGGGAAACACTCAAGAACAAGTCCAACCACACATCCAGTAGACAATCAAACACAAAAGATCCACAAGGTACATGAACAACAAAGGGAAAGATACAAGCTAAGGTTCATCTCCATGAGGAGGTCTTGAAGGGGGGCCGCCCAAGAGGGGGTCTTGATGATATATCCCGCAGGATCTTCTCCTAGATGGAGGTCTTGGCCTCCATAAGGAGTAGTAGTCTCTCTCTCTCTCTCTCAAGCGTGGAGTGGTGCAAGGAGCAAAGCTCTCTATCAAATGAGCTATCACTTTGCTATACCTAACTAGGAGGAAGGGGAGTAGTATATATAGTCTAAGCCACGAAGGGGTAAGTGGGAAAGAGAGATACATGGGCCTCTGGCCCGAGGCTGCGCGCAGGCAGGCGTCGGATGTCCGGGCTGGGGGCAGGATGTCCGGGGCTTCGCGAGGCGCCGGATGTCCGGGGCTCGGGCCGGATGTCCAGGCTGAAGTGGCCAAACTTTAGGTGCATTCTGTCATCGATGCCGGATTTCCGGGGGAAGGGCCTGATGTCTGGGCTTTGGCGAGGTGCCGGATGTCCGGGGCTGGCGCCGGTTGTCCGGCCGCTGATGCTGTTGGCCGTCTGTTGGTGCAGCTCCTTGGCGGCTGCACAGGCGCCGGATGTCCGGCCTCTGGCCCGGATGTCCGGCCGCTGTAGCTTCAGCAGCTCCTTCTTCTTCCGTCGTCGCTTCGAGGCTTCCCTCGCGGATGGTGTAGTTGTTCCTTGGCGCTTGCACTCCTCCTCAACATCCATGAAGCTCTGACAATACCTATGCATGCACACGGGAGAAGTGTCATGTAGTATACCATCCTCAAAGGGGTCAAGTGAGCACGTGTAAAGGAGATGATTCACCTTTGCGTATGTGAAGTAGATGTCGCACGTGTCACTTGCCAAACGAACTCTTGACATGGTGATGTCCATAGGGTGCTCCGCATCAAGAGGGGCAACAACTTTTGGACGAAATACACGCTGACATGGGCGGCCATCATGTGGCAGCTCGGGCCCTGGTAAGCAAGGCTTTCTGAGCACGGGTTTTCTGGCCCACCGCTCGCGCGGACGCCCTTACGTTAGTCCAACATTGTGTTGGATGCCAGCTTTTCACAAGTTAAAGCCATATGCCCCCCACGACTCTCTGGACTATACGAATCACCTGGCCCTTCTCCGTCTAGGGGATAGATATGGTCGGACCACTTAAAGGGGGGGGGCCCATGAAAAAGAAATACCTACAGTGATGGTCGACAAATTCACTAAATAGATCGAAGCAAAACCGGTAACTTTAGCAAAGTCCGGACAAGTCATCGACTTCGTATCCGGCCTGGTGCACCGTTACAGGGTCCCCCACAGTATAATCACAGATAACGGATGTAATTTCACAGCCCAGGATGTTAAAGATTGGTGCGCTAACATGGGTATCAAGCTCGACTACGCTTTGGTGTATCACCCACAGACCAATGGACAAATCGAACGGGCCGACGGACTAATCATGAGCGGCATAAAGGCTCGTCTGGTCCATTCCCTTAAGCAATCTGATTGTCATTGGGTGGAGGAGCTCGACTCCGTATTATGGGAACTGCGTACTACCCCTAACCGATCAAAGGGATATAAACCTTTCTTAATGGTATACGTCTCACAGGCAATCAGCCCATGTGATATCATTCACGATGCTCCCAGAATCTGCATGTATGAGGAAAAGGAAGCCGAATTGGATCGGCCGGACAACCCGGACACCTTAGAAAAAGAGCGCAATGTGGCTCGAGCTCGCTATACATTCTACCAGCAACAGGCTCGGCGCTACCAGAGGAGGAAAGTTCGGGCGAAGGCATACAACATCGGCGACCTCATCCTTCGTCTCCTTGAGAAGCAAAAGAACAAGCTATCGCTGAAATGGGAAGGCCCTTTCATAATCGATGAAGTGCTAGTAGGAGGGGCATATCGTATTCGCAATTCAGCCGACGATCGCCTCGAACCAAACCCCTTAGGCAGCTTGGCTTGGCCGCTACTACAACTAGTATGGCCATGTTAGTCTCACTAGCCTTTCTTCTTTACTGTATTTTTCCCTTTTCCTTTACTTTTGTGGAGGCAACACCTCCCGGGCTCTATCTGGATAAACCGAACTGTGTTTAGGCCTTTTTTGCTACACATTTTGAAATTTAATGTCCATGCTTACCTAGGGGCTCCTTTCAAGCAGCCAACCAATATACCTTTTTTTCATATAATTATCCTTCCCCTCTTTGCATCTTCCCGAATAATCTTACGCCATCATATGCACCGATTTGACTTATGTTTTTGCCAAGATGGGTTGCCTGGCTCCTGTGTTTTCCCCCTACGTTCATGATTGTTCGGCTAGGGAGTAAAGGGAACACTTGTGCGATTGCTACGACTGGGTCAGCCGCGTACGTACCTCCGATGGGTGAAGCCGAAAGCTAGCGTTCTTCAGAATATAATGGGTCAACCAGAAGGGGGATGAAAATAAGTCAGGTGTTCACCACCATGATGTAGGAGGGATTCGGTTCCCACGTCGACCATCATCTGCATACTCTAGGTATTCGGACATTACCTCTTTTTTACATGGCGCACCCGAAGAAAGGAACCTCTAAAGGAACTATTTTCATCGGAAGATGTTTCTTACGTTAAAAAGTAATATAACAAAACTCTCTGCATGCTTTTTTGTCTGTTCATACCAAATGGCCGGATTGCCAAGTTACGGGAAGTGATTTCCTGTTACCTCAAGTCACATAGTATGAAACACTCCTCGGTCGTTGGTCGGGGTGGCTCAAGTCGATGGCCGGTTAAGACAACATTTCATAGTACAGATCGAGAAGCTTTGATATAAAGTACGCAGCTACATAGAATCAAACACCTCACTCTTTGTCCACATTGTCTATTAGGCAATCTAGGACAGTCCTATTGGGAGTCTCGAGCCGCGGGCTTCACTTGGTCATACACCAAATGAAGTGGAATTTCATGTCCATCCGGTCCTACCGGTACCACACGTGGCATCCGCTCCGGCTCGAGTTTGGTGAATCGTGTCTTCATCATAGCCCATGCTTCTAGCGCACCCTCCCGACAGGCTGATATCTTCTATAACTCAAAGCGCCGCCGAGCTCCTTTCGAACGATCAGCCAGTTCGGCCGTATTGTCGGGTGCCTCCTCGGCTGGCCACAATGCCTTGACGATGTTCTTCATAGCTTTTCATGCCTTCTCATGAATAATAGACAGCTCCTTTACGAGATTATTGCCAAAGGACTGGGAATCCTTTCCGGGCCGATCCGCCAAGAAACCTATCAGAAAGAAGGGCATGACATTTATGCTCAGGCATCGGGAACGTATACATACCAAGTCTAGTAAATTACTTACTAAACAGGCCACTTTTCAATTTCTGGTTCTCTTCTAACGTTTGTGTTAACTGAGTCTTCATACACTCCAATTCTTTGGCCTACTGTTAGTTTTCCACCTTTATCTTATTGTTCTCCTCATGGCTTCGTCTTAGAACCCGAATGCAAGCTTCATGATGTGGCT
The DNA here is from genome assembly GCF_018294505.1 of Triticum aestivum. Taxonomy (NCBI): domain Eukaryota; kingdom Viridiplantae; phylum Streptophyta; class Magnoliopsida; order Poales; family Poaceae; genus Triticum; species Triticum aestivum. Next base: position 324,927,786 of record NC_057814.1, on the reverse strand, counting down.
CAGCATACCGCTAGGACTCTTTGGTGGCATCCAGGTCCTTTTGTAGTTGACCTATGGATTCAGCTACTATAAAAAAGACAAGTGGTAAACACGGAACATTGGCATAATTGATGTCTTTTAAAAGCTTCCCCTTAACATGCGCCTCGCTACTGAACTTCTTCACCGCCTCTAATTCGGCTTTTGCACCAGCCAATTATGTTTGGCTTGAATCCAGGTCCTCAGACAGTTTCTTGTTCTGGTCCTTTGAAGTGTGCCGGAAACAAAACAAAATTATATTCACAGACCCTTAACTCGGTCGTCCCGCCCGAATCAAGGCTCAGGGGCTATTGGGTTAGCATTTATATTTGGTTGTCAGAACCTATCTCCTACCTGCATATTAACCGACAGAAGGTTGGCAATCCCCACAAGGCCTATTTGAGCCGCTCCGAGGTACGCATCAACCAAATTAAAGGTGTTAAACTCTTGATTGGAAAAGGTGGCATGGTGCAGGTGTTGTGGCAGAACATGGTCACCTATGGGGCCATCGGCCCCTTTGTGCTTCGGTGAGGGGGAGGGGCAAGTTGCACAAGCGAAGGCCGGTGAGCAGCACGACAATGGTGAAACGGGTGGTTTTTACCTAGGTTCGGGCCGCCGTGAGGCATAAAACCCTACTCCTGCTTTGGTGGATTGATGACAGGACGGTGGAAGGCGGACGCGCTCAAGCCCGACAAGGTCGCCTCGGGGAGTGCAGCTACGTGCATACGAGTACACCAGGGTCCGTGTCCTTTCTAAGGTTGCCACGACCCTCCTAACTCTGCAGACAGGACAAGGTGCATGAAATGCACCGCTTACTGTCACATCGCGAATGTAGCTCAGCAAGCTTTGCCATGTCACTTTAGCTGTCGCTCGCCTGCCTGCTTGATACGCCCCTGGCCGGGTGTCATTTGGAGATAATCTCCCTTCCAAATGCTTGCCACATGCCAAAAAGGCAACCACTTAGCTATCTGTGGGCTCGACACCACTTCGATGGATGACTTGCGTTGCGATGCGGTGGAGCGGTGGCATCTTGGAGTCTTGGCGGGGAAATAGACTGCAGGTGCCCCCGGCAACCCTTGCCGGGGGAGTCTTGGGACTTGTCTTCGGGGTGACCTCGACCTGGCCAGCCTCGTCTGCCCAACAAGGGAGGTTTTTTCTTAGTGATACCTTGCTTCTTCGGCTTCTCTTGGTCTTCTTAATCCACCCCTTGATTCCTCGAAGAGCTATTTCCTTAGCTTGGTCTTGTCTTGTATGTATCATGCTGCCGGGCCGGATGCTGACTATTCGTGCACAAGTCAGGGGAAACACATACCCTTGTTTGTGTACCCGAACAGCAGGGATTCGTTCCGTCGCCGATGATTCATCACGCTTTCAACTTCAGAAGTGGTGACCGAGACATCATCAGGATCTTCTAAAGGCTAGTCTATAGTGGAATTCCCCGCATCGACCTCTGTCCGTACTGAAGGTCTTCGGCCGCGCCTAGACACCCCCTCGACGTCTTCGGACGGTCGAGGTGGTACCTTTTTCCTATGGACACAGGTTCAATGTAAAGATAACCTCGCAGTGATGAGGCCACTAATGAGCTGATGGCAATTTCATATTGCACTACCTTTTTTCCACAGACATGTTTGGCATAGCTCCCATGGTCGCCTTTCGTTTGAGGGTTCCTTTGTTGGATGGAATTGATATCGCCTCCGTCAGTGTTAGGCACGAGGTATCATGACCCCTGGGAGTAGAAGTTAGCATAACCAAAGCAGCGCGAGGTGAACGCCCTGTTTGAGACAAGCCCTTCTTGCTACTTATGGCGGAGGAGGGGAGAAGCCCGGGGTGATCTGCTATACTAGCCACCTTGAAACAATCAAGGCTTTCCTGAAAGAAAACCCCGTGCTCAAAATCGATGGACACCTCTGGGTCCTCGTGAAATCCTGAGTCGTCGTCGCCGGAGTGGTCCTCAAGTTGAGGAGAAGGGTAGCTGATGCCTTCTACTTGGCTTCTCCAGCTCTGTTCGGAAAATGGTTGAGCCGATTAGTATTTGGATGTAATTTCCGGGCTATGTATGCGAGTTTAAACTTAACCATTCGACGGGGATATAGCCCGAGTAGCCTTTCCAGTTTCTCGGGCGGGCGAACTCTTCTTCCTCGCCTTTGAGTAGATCCGCCAATATGGTGGAGATTGCTTTTGAGTTGTCCGGTCCTTGCCGCTTGTAGCAGGATGCGTCACTCATCCCATTGCAGCACCACAGAGGGTGCACCCTTTGCTGAAGGGGTTGCACGCATCAATCAATTGTTGCGGCCATTACGTCAACCATGGTCAATCTACTATGAGTCAGCAATCTTACCTTTGCGGCTAGGCACCACACCTCGGTAGACTCTCCTTGGGAGGGGCTTTTGGGCCGCCATTGAAGATGCTTCTTTAGCGGAGTGTCCGAATACTCGGGCAGACCTCTTCGAGGAGGTTCAAACAAGGGGACATCTTCGATATAAAACCACTCAGAATACCATTCTAAGGAATCTTTCTTTGGAGTTCCAACGGGATATCTAGTCCGAGCTATACGACACACTTTTGCTCCGCCTACTTCAAAAATTGACCCAAGTGGGTTCATCGGACGAGGCATAAGTACTTCCTTCATAACTCAAAATGAGCATCACAGCCCAGAAACATCTCGCAGAGGGCGACGAAGCTAGAAATATGCATAATTGATCCAGGGGTGAGGTGGTGGAGTTGGATCCCGTGAAACTCTAGTAGACCCCTCAAGAAAGGATGAATAGGGAATCTCAAACCTCTTAGAAGGAAGGATAAAAACATATCCTCTCATCCTTGCTTGGAGTGGGAAAGCTCTCTGCAAAAGCCTCATGATTTGTCGAGGTCAACCCGGCATGGACGGGTACGAGATCTGCAGCAGGAAGCTACCCTTGCCGCTGGAGGTTGCATAGTTGGAGCCGTGAAACAGAGCAGCTGGGCCAGTCGCCCAGGATTTGGCCGTAAGAGCGTGAGGATGAGCCAGGGGCGCCGGCAATGAGCATTGAGCTTTCTTTGAGTGGGATTGGATTTCTATCTGGGGGTGAATGGGTCACTCGATTCGCCCTTGGCCTATTTATTAGGCATTTTCTCTGATCCTGGGAGGGTGTTTTTGTAAAAAAATGCAAGGTTATTCGCCTTCTGGCGGACGCTCAGAAATCGAGGGTCGCCCTTGACCACATTAATGGTGTGGGCCTGTTGACAGTATGACAGGATAGGAAGTCGTCGGTAGCCGAATTGTTAGAGATAGTCGAGCAGTGGGAAACTGGAGAACTCGCCTTGCAAGACGAAGACTTTTGGAAGCATGGAGTGAACGACAGTCGTAGCTCCGACATTGAAGGCTAGTTCAGGTGCTATTGGGGGAGTCTTGTACTAGGGGTGTTGGGGAATGTTGCATGGTAAACAAAAATTCCCCGGCTCAGAGAAACCGGAACGCCCCGTATTCCAGCCCAGAGATCGAGGAGAAGTCTCTGGAATACGACACTGCTTGACATAGAACAAACCAGCTCTTATTACAAGAATAAATACAAAGGTATGATTTTACAAAGGAGCACATCAGCACAGCGACACTACGCCTGCGATACTACACGTGCTCTATGCTAGCAGCGGAAATCTTCTAGCAGCGGAACAACGACGAAGGTGGTGAACTCCACTCCGCAGGGACTCTGGCTCGGACATGATCTAGCTCGCACGAACGGAAACCACGACAAGCAATCAAGCAATCACGGCATCACCTGCAATCTGGCATGACACGCCAGGTCAGTACATTGAATGTACTTGCAAGCTCACAACAACCATAAACATCAAGGCAAGACAATAACATAGCATTAACAGGTTAATTAATTAACAACTACCATGATGAAGCAACTACTAAGCATGGTATGAACTGATACAATACTGATAAATCGCCATCTCACATCTCCATAACCATATCTCTCTTGGCTAGCAGGCCAAGCAATATACCATATCGATCACCTCGTGATCAAAACCAAACAGTGATCATTTCGGCGATCACAACCATGACCAACACTTGGTCTCAAACGGTGATCTTTCCGGCGATCACTACCATGACCAACACTTGGTCTCCAACATCAACATCCTGCCAATCTGTACTGCTCAAAATATCTACATAAGCATCACCTATACGTCATTCTGTCATGTGAGTGCTGATCGAACGGTGTGACCTAGTACGAACCCATGCCCATGACCGAGGACGCGGCTATCGATAGATTAAACACACACACTCTGCAGAGGTAGCGCACTTTACCCACACCACAGAACCCATGGCCTCGTACTCCCATTCGGGTGGACCAACGGCATTCCAACAAAACCGATTTACTGCCATGACACTCTCCTGGCCACTCCGACTCACTCCCCACTGGGCTAGCCTTGGGTGGCCCCATGTCTACCAAAGACACAACGACCACCGTCGTGGCCAAAACATAAACGTCCCAAACGGGGACAAAAAGGCGCCTAACAACAACTACGGGCACACAAGGTTATGTCTGCTTACCGGGCCAGGGTACCGCACTCCCATAACCTTCCCTCGTTGGAGGCACCGGCGAGAGGCAGGACAATAGACCGCATTAGGGCCTTCCCAAAATGGCAAATGTGGTTGCACTTGAAAAGCCCGGTTCGGTGGCACCTGACCAACTTAATAACAAAATTTAACCCCAAAAATATAACTGTGATAACTGATACTCCGATATCATCTATCAACCTATAATCCAAGTCATAGCAATATCCAACAAATTATCCAAGCATCATAACATCATACCAAAATACTCCGAGGACAGCATAACACTACTATCATGATGCATCCAAGAACGATAATACTACTACTCCAATAACAAGACAAACTATCCAACTAAGATCCACATGCAAGCATCATCTCCGAAATCATACTCCATAATATCAACTAGCATCATGATGAAAATAATTCTAGCCACTAATAATCCAAAGGCAGGATGACATCCAAAGTAATACTCCAAAGCATAATATCAGATACCACCATGAAAATAATCATAATATAAGCCACTAATAATCCAAAGGCAACATGTCTCCACATAATCATCAAAATATAAGTCCTAGAACTCCAAGCAATATCATGGCAATAGCAAGATCAAAACAATACTCCGAGAAATTGCCATGAACAAATCATACATAGCTAATGCAATATTTTAAACAAGTTCAACTAAATAAACCATGTCACTGCATTTCAATCATGCAAATGGAGGGTGTGGCTTGCCTGGGGTGGAAGAAATCACCGGGAGAAAGTGCGAGAAGCTCGCGGAACGAATCGCCGGAAATGTTCTCTCTCGGAGGGGGCTGATTAAGGGCAAGGGCATAACAGTTATTTTCAGAATGTCAAAACATGGAGAAAATGATTCCATCGGAACGGGCTCGACGAAACGAAGAAGTGGGCTTTGGAATCACCTGATTTGGAGCTATGGGTAAAAAGTTATGAATGTTTTCCTGTCAGGGACCTATCTGTAAAGAAATCATCACAAACAGGCCCTCGCCTGGAAAAACAGAACGTGTAGTACGGAGACATACGCCTTCTTCTCTGGATAACGTATTCCTCACTGCAATAGAGAGAAAATACGCTTTTAGAAAAGGAAACTGTATTTTGGCCGAAGAGAGGGAGAATACGCTTTCTAGAAACGAAAACGTACTCACGAGTGTACGCCTCCACTTAATCCAGTCAGCAGGGGCGGGGCTGGGCTCCAGGGTCGCTGACGGGCCAGTCCCACGGGGCTGGGGCCTGTCACTTATCCAAGCTGGACCGGGCGGGGTCAACGCTGTGTGGCTTACATGTGGGGGCCATGGCTGACTCCTCTCCTCCCTCCTGCTTCCTTCTTCTTCCCCGCGACGGGCAGAGGCAGAAGCGAGGCCGCGCGACGCCGGCGCTAGCCCCGCCGTTCCATGCCACCTCCGGCCGAGCTGCGAGCACTGACGAGTGCGGGAAGACGAGCTGCTCCAGCCTGGAGCAGAAGCAGGTGCCGGGGAGGGGTGTGGCCGCGGCACCGCGTGGTGGCAAAGAACCTATGGCTGTGGCCGGACTAGGGGACTCGCAGCCACGAGCACTCCGGCGCTGAACTGAGGGGTGGGGGAGGGGCGCCGGACTACGGGGAATCGTCTGGTGGTGGTGGAGTGGAGGGAGAAGCTCGGGCTTGAGCCAATTTAGGCCGAAACCGAGGTGGACATGGCGGCCATGGAGGAGGAATGAGGGGCTCTGGAGCTCGGGTGAGTAGCTAGGGAAGGGTAGTGAAGTGAGGGGGAGAGGCTGGTGAGCTCGGGAGCGATCGGGGATGGCTATTTATAGCCGGGGCGAGGGGCACGGGCTCGGGTGCCGCCGGGCACGTCCGGCCAAGGCTCTGACGAGCTTCATCGAGCATGGGAGGGCATGGGAACATGACGAGGGGAGTGCGGACGAGCCGCAGATGTCACGGAGACGAGCGGAGCTCGGGGACAAGAAGAGGAAGAGGACAGAGAGGAGGGATACGACTGCCGGCTACAGCACGTCCGTGGGCGCGCGGCGACGAGAGCTGACGGAGGTCTTATGGAGGGGGAAGTGGCTCCAGGAGGACGACGACGACGCGGGCCAGCTGCTGGACACGCTCACGCGCGCTAAGACGACGAGAGGGGGAAGGGCCCGAGCAAGAAGCCATCCAGGGCGCGGCCAACGGCAGCAGAGCGCGCGCATTGTGGTGCCATTGTCGTAGTCACCATGTGAACTGGGGCATTCAATGCGCCACAGCACCCAAAACATTGTCTAGCTGATAGTCCATCCAGGGGAGGTTGCAACTGAGGTGGTAGTTCGGTGAAAACTGCTATGGTTAACTGGTAATCACCCTCTGAAGTTTACTGCAGTAAACTTGAGTGAGCACTGGTGATCAACAGGAAGATGATTGGGAGCAATGGAGTTTTCTACGAGGTTTAGGTAAAGAAGGACTTTCATCCTGGTAACTTTGAGGATATTTGTATCAAGATTTAATGTAGTTGCTTTACACCCACATAAACTGGTCCAGAATCAAGATTTGGATGGTGCACTCACATGGTGTGACCAATTGGGCTGAAATTTGGCAAGGCTTTATGATTTGGACATATAGAGATACTGTAAAGATTTCATACCAATTGGATTCACCAAAATGGTACTTGCTTCACAGCTATTCTCTATGTCCAGAAACTTGCAAGAATTTTGGGGTAATATTGGCTAGGTGAAATGTTGCCAAATTTGGTGGACAGATATTTTTTGGGTAGGGGAACAATCTGGTATTTTTCACAGAGTTAATGAAGCAATATAAAATGCACTTGCTTCACAACCTGAAAATATTGCCAGAATCCAAGATTTGGTCCTGTGCTCACATAGATGATTGTATGGGTCTGAAATTTGGAGGAGACTAATTATATGAGCACATGAAGAGGCATGCCAAATTTCAACTCATTTGGATAACCCTAGCTAGCACTTCCTTCACAATGCCTTCTGACTGATAGAAAGTTTGAAAAATTGCTGAGGAAGATTGGCTAGGCTAATAAAGTTGAATTTTGGTATGAGGCGATTATTTGGACATAAAAGAATGCCCAACATGTTTGGGAGCAAACAATATTGGATAGGTGGCACTTCCTTCACAGAAAGCCACACTAGATAGAAATGGAGAATAATTATTGGGGAATTATTCTTGGGCTAGAATAGGAATGTTTGGGCATATTTGAGCAACATATGACCCAAAGGAATTATTAGAATTAATTGGGATTTTTGGGAGTGACAGAAATATAGGTTGCTTCACAACCTAGGGCGGACAGGGTTACTCCTTTAATAGAAAAAGGAATATTCCTGAGAAAAAGAAATTAGGGTTTGGTCAAAGAGTGAAGTGACATGATCTTTGCAAGGTTTTGAGAATGCTGAGCCACTTGGGAGGGGGAATGAGGATGATTTCCCAGGTGACAAGGCCATAGAACCACTCCAAGAAAAAATCAGAGCAAAAACCAATAAATCAAAAGAAAAAGAAAAGGGCCAAAATCCAGGCTATTACAACTCTTACCCCCTTAAAGAAATATCGTCCTCGAGATTTAGTTGCTCTGGGAATAAGTATGACTTGAGGATACCGTTTCCAACTCGGGTATCCTTTTTCCTTCATTTATTGTTCCCCTGAGAATTTCAGATGATCTGATTATCTTTGCTCGGGGTGGGTTGCTTCACCTTTCCCCAAATTCTGACGGGTTTTTGCTCACACACAAAATCCTTTTTCCGATGTTGATTCTTTCATATCTGCAGTGATATCCAATGGATCTGAGCATAAATTTCCTTTTGTCATAAAAACCATAATACTTCTGTCATGGGGTTGCTTCAAATAAATGTAGGCCTTCTGGTTTTAGTAAATGCTGAGAATTAATCATGGCCATCTTCTGACGGGATCTGACTTCTCATAAGTGGTACTGATTTATTTGATTTATTCCTTTGGCTCGAACATGAGATATGTGCCAAAGATTTGACTGCCTTTTGTCAGAAGCAATATAACGGTGTATGGAGTTTTTTTTGACAGAAAGACTGTAAGGGAACCCCCTACAGTATAATTGGTGCAACAAATCCAAATTGCAAGTACCATGCCTTGAACTTGGGTGGGTGGAGGCATCAGCCCCTTCCCACCACTAGGCTATGCCTTAGTCTGCAACGGTGTATGGAGTTATAGCTATGTCATACCTCGAATACTTACATATTGATACTGGCCTGACAGGGGCTGACGGGCAAATGCTTTTCCTAACAGACTGACTGTGTACTTGATTCCGTCGGTGAGTATACCAGGTCTAAGCTGATTGTTCGGCTTTTGATTTTCTCATTTTGTCGGTATACCCAGTTGGATTTTTCCACACTAACCATTCCAAGCGGGTCAGCGGGATATGAATTTCTTGTAGAACAAAGTAGACCTTTGAGGGTATTCTTTTGTAGATCCATATGGAATTATGGCCTCTAACTGATTTGGGTATCCGGACCCTGTCCTTGATTCTTCATATGACCATGGACGTGATTAGTGCAATATTTTTTACATTATTCCTTGTGCCTGTTTTTCTGACCTGTGTCCGCACATATATGACATATAGTCGGGGTTTGTAGCTGTACGGAGCTCATTGCTGAGGCCAATCATACAAGAAGGTGACAAGGTTTCATGATATCACCTTGTCTGGTGCGGGAATAATGACCTTGATGAGCATTGTCAAGACTGTTTCTGTGATGTCATCCCCAGATCTTGTCGCGCCTTGTAATTCATGAGATGTATCTCTACTTATCTTCATTTGCATGGCTCATGAGGTTGTTGGATCCGTACCTTTCTTAGGTATATCTGCTTGATCATTGTCGCATCTCATATGAGTGACTGATGTGGCTGGGGATGCATGCTCACCATATATCAGAATCATATGCAACCAAACACTTGAGTTCTGAAGAAGACACATGCCCTGACGGACTTGTGCTTTTGACAAAAATGTTGCGAGTCTGGTCCATGAGCGGTGCTGCCATACATTGGCAACTGATCATATAACCTCTGAGGACGGTGCATTAGTGTGGTACTGACGTGGACTGAGTGGCTTACGAGAGAAGCCATCTGAGTAGCTTGCTGAGGAGGACTCGATAGCTTCTGCTCGAAGCTTTTGTGTGGGCAACGTGCAGAAGAAGGCTCTATAGCTTACACACGAAGCTTGGTCTGATTATTGTGCTGGAGAAGCATGAGTTCCGTGCTTGAGAAGCTTCCCTTCGGGTTACCTTGTTTGAGAAAAATTCATTTTCATCTGTCACAAGATTTTACAAAGAAATCTTGCTGAGAAAGACCGGGTATCTTGGACCGGAAATTGTTCACATATCATGCTGAGGGAAATTGAGGAGCCTTGCATCATTTAATGTAGTTGCTTTACAACCACATAAACTAGTCCAGAATCAAGATTTGGACGGTGCACTCACATGGTGTGACCAATTGGGCTGAAATTTGGCAAGGCTTTATGATTTGGACATATAGAGATGCTGTAAAGATTTTATACCAATTGGATTCACCAAAATGGTACTTGCTTCACAGCTATTCCCTCTGTCCAGAAACTTGCAAGAATTTTGGGGCAATATTGGCTAGGTGGAATGGTGCCAAATTTGGTGGAGAGATGTTATTTGGGTAGGGGAACAATCTGATATTTTTCTCAGAATTAATGAAGCAATATAAAATGCACTTGCTTCACAACCTGGAAATATTGCCAGAATCCAAGATTTGGTCCTATGCTTACATAGATGATTGTATGGGTCTGAAATTTGGAGGAGCCTAATTATATGAGCACATGAAGAGGCATGCCAAATTTCAACTCATTTGGATAACCCTAGCTAGCACTTCCTTCACAATGCCTTCTAACTGACAGAAAGTTTGAAAAAGTGCTGAGGAGGGGGCAAACCAGCCCACTAAGGGGCGCACCCCTAGGGTTCCCACCCCTTTGGCTTGGGGGCCAAGTGTCCTAAGGGGGAAAACCCATCTAGGGTTTCCCTCTTGTGGCCGCCGGCCCTAGATGGGATCCCCTAGGGGCACCCCCCTCTCCCCCTTAGTGGGCTGGTTTGCCCCTTCCTCTTGGCCCATGAGGCCCCCAATACTTGCCGGGGCCCCTCAAAACCCCTTTCGGTCATGCTGGTCATCTCCCGGTACCCCCGAAACACTTCCGGACTCCAATACCCTTCGTCCAATATATCAATCTTCACCTCTGGACCATTCATAAGTTTCTCATCATATCCAGGATCTCATACGGGACTCCGAGCAACCTTCGGTAACCATCATAACAACTCAACTATACTTATATTGTCACCAAATGTTAAGTGTGTAGACCCTGCGGGTTCGAGAACTATGCAGACATGACCGAGCCACCTCTACGGTCAATAACCAATAGCGGGACCTGGATGCCCGTATTAGTTCCTACATATTCTATGAAGATCTTATCGGTCGAACCTCGATGCCAAGGATTCAGCTAATCTCATTTGCAGTTCCCTTTGTCTATCGGTATGTTACTTACCCAAGATTCGATCGTCGGTATCTCCATACCTAGCTCAATCTCGTTACTGGCAAGTCTCTTTACTCGTTCCGTAATACAAGATCCCGTGGCTAACTCATTAGTTACATTGCTTGCAAGCTCATTGTGATATTGTATTACCGAGTGGGCCCTGAGATACCTCTCCGTCATACGGAATGACAAATCGTAGTCTTGATCCATGCCAACTCAACAGATACCCTGGGAGATACATGTAGAGTACCTTGATGGTCACCAAGTTACGTTGCGACGGTACACACAAGGTACTCCTCCGGTGTCAGTGAGTTGCATGATCTCATGGTCGTAGGAACATATACTTGACATGCAGATAACAATAACAATAAACTTGATATGATCATATGCTACATTTATAGTTCGGGTCTTGTCCATCACATCATTCTCCTAATGACGTGATCCCATTATCAAATGACAACTCATGTCCATGGCTAGGAAACCATAGCCATCTTTGATCAAGGAGCTAGTCCGGTAGAGGCTTACTAGGGACATGTTATTGTCTATGTATCCACACATGTATTTGAGTTTCCGATCAATATAATTCTAGCATGGATAATAAACGATTATCATGAACACGGAAATATGATAAAACTAATTTATTATTGCCTCTAGGGCATATTTCCAACAGTCTCCCACTTCCACTAGAGTCAATAATCTAGTTCAGATCACCATCTGATTACCACCCAATTAGTTCTGGGGTTTGATCATGTTTTGCTTGTGAGAGAGGTTTTAGTCAACGGGTCTGCAACATTCAGATCCGCATGTACTTCACAAATTTTATGTCATACTGTAGATGTTGCTACCATGTTCCACATGGAGCTATTCCAAATAGCTTCTCCACTATACGTATCCGGTTTGCTACTCAGAGTCATCTGGATCGGTGTTAAAGCTTGCGTCGACGTAACCCTTTACGCCGAACTCTTTATAACCTCCATAACTGAGAAACTCTACTCAAAGTCATCCGGATTAGTGTTAAAGCTTGCATCAACGTAACCTTTATGCTGAACTCTTTATCACCTCCATAACCGAGAAAGATTTCCTTATTCTTCTAAGGATAATTTTGACCAATGTCCAGTGATCCACTCCTGGATCACTCTTGTACCTCCTTGCCAGACACGTGGCAAGGTACACATCAGGTGCGGTACACACCATGGCATACCGTATAGAGCCTATGGCTATGGCATAGGGGACGACTTTCGTCCTTTCTCTTTCTTCTACCATGGTCGAGCTTTGAGTCTTACTCAACTTCACACCATACAACTTAGGGAAGAACTCCTTCTTTGACTGATCCATTTTGAACTCCTTCAAAATCATGTCAAGGTATGTGCTCCGTGAAACTCTTATCAGGCGTATTCATCTATCTCTATAGATCTTGTTGCCCAATATGTAAGCAGCTCTACCCAGGATTTCCTTTGAAGCACTCCTTTCAGACAACCCTTTATGCTTTCCAAAAATTCTACATCATTGACTATCAACAATATGTCATCCACATATACTTATCAGAATAGTGCTCCCACCCACTTTCTTATAAATACAAGTTTCTTGCAAACTTTGTATAAACCCAAAAGCTTTGATCACCTCATCAAAGCATATATTCCAACTCCGAGATGCTTCCTCCAGTCCATAGAAGGATCTCTAGACCTTGCATGCCTTTTAGCATCCTTAGGATTGAAAAAACCTTCTGGTTGTATCACATACAACCTTACCTCACGGAAACCGTTAAGGAAAGTCTTTTTTGACATCCATCTGCCAGTTTTCGTAATCGAAAAATGCAGCAATTGCTAACATAATCCCAATAGACTTTAGCATCACTATGAGTGCGAAAGTCTCATCATAGTCAACTCCTTGAACTTGTCAGAAACTTCTTTGCGACAAGTCGAGCTTCATAAATGGGTACATTACCATCAACGTCTGTCTTCTTAAAGATCCATTTATTATGAATGACCTTTTGCTCTTCAGGTAATACTTCCAAAGTCCATACTTTGGTTTCATACATGGATCCCATCTCAGATTTCATGGCCTCTAACCATTTGTGGGAATCCGGGCCCACCATCGCTTCTCCATAGCTCGCAGTTTCAACGTTGTCCAACAACATGACCTCTAAGACAGGGTTACCGTACCACTCAGAAGTTGTATGTACCCTTGCCGACCTACGAGGTTAGAAAGTAACTTGATCCGAAGCTTCATGATCATCATCATTAGCTTCCTCTTCAACTGACGTAGATGCCGCAGAAACATATTTCTATGCCGCGCTACTCTCTGGTTGAATTAAAGGATCAACAACCTCATCATGTTCTATTGTCCTCCCACTCAATTCTATCGAGAGAAAACACTTACTTGAGAAAGGACCCATTCTTAGAGACAAACACTTTGCCCTTAGATCTGAGATAGATGGTGTCGGTGCAACAAACCCTGGGTCTGTTGCCCAGTCTGTGCACAGGCACGAGGACGTGATTGAAGCTCCAACCCAAGTCAGAGTGCAAGGGATCAAGGGATTCGAAGGAGCAACATGCAGATCAGAGGGACCAATATCAAGCCAGAGAAGCAAGATATCATTGAGAGAAAGGCCTCCTTTGCCGGGAAGGCGAGCCCGGCAAGGGGCGAGGCCGCCCTCAGAAGCAGACAACCAAGCCGTCCCGCCAGGGCCTGCCGGGACTCACGAAGGCAAAACCACCTCACCAACCACTCCACCATGACCCACGTTGTCGATCAGTGCGCTGTCAAGCTGCAGAGTGACTAAGTGGCAGCCATTCGCCACATGGAAGCCTCTCCCTACAAGAAAAACCCACAGATGACACCCGTCCTACGACGTGTCAAGCGAGCAGGCATGGAGCTGGCAAGATAGCCCGGCAAGCCTTGTCGGGCAACCAACGATGTGACATTGAGCGGTGCATTTAATGCGCCCTGTCGGCCCGCAGAGTTAGGTATGATAGCACTGTTTGCTATCTTATCAGTGCATAATGACTACTTTGCCATTGTGTTAACCCTTTGATCTATAAAAGGAGGCCCATGGCAACCGTAGAAAGGGTTAGAAGGTTGGATAACTCACACCCGCATACACGCATAGCCACTGTCGCCCTGAGGCAACCCATGCCGGGCAAGTGTACTACGTTCCACCACCACCTTTCCACCATCAATCCACCAAAGCAGGAGTAGGGTTTTGCGCCTCGCGGCCCCACGGTCGTCTGCTCTTTTTGCAATGCGACGTCCCACCGCCGAACCAGCAAGGGGCCTCCTGGTCCCGTAGATGGCCATGGTTTCCCGCAACATCTTTGGCGTGCCAGGTAGGGGAGTCACTTGCGCGAACCTGAAGGCATGTGCACCGCGTCATCTTCATCACCGTCTTCACCTTCGACGACGCCATCGACCATGGTGCCAAAGAAGAAACCCGGTCCTTCGGCTCACCCATCCACCTCGAAGGCTCCGCCGCCCGCGGCCTCTAACGCTGTGGGGGGTGCGGAGACACGCGAGGACGCGAACGCTGCTGGGGATGTGGTCGGAGCAGGCGGCACTGTCACCGGTTCCCTCACGGCCGACGCCATAGTAGGAGACACTGGAGGAGAGCAGCATCAGCAACACCCCGACGGCCACGCTCCCCAAGGCACGGGTGAAGGGGTTACTCCATCTGCGCCCCTTTCCCCCACCGACGGGCACAACCGCAGCAACGGCGCTTGGACCGGGGCGAATCGCCGCCCTCTGTCCGCCCCCGCCACGGGTGCGACCGCATCGCGTGCACCTTCCCCGGGACGGGTCGACCAAGCCGCTGCGCCCGACGGAGGTGCTGGCCCTCGAGCACCTTCGCCGCACCACATCCAGGTGGTCGCCCCGCCACAGCAGTGGGGGTGCAGTGCTAATGCACGGGCTCAGCTACTGCTGAGGTTTCCGCCAGCGGCCGAGCAGATGGACGAATGGCGTTCCACCATCCAAAGCCTGCTCGGTTTTGCCGAAACTGGGGGCTCACGGTGAGCTGGCCCGCCGCAACCTCCCCAAGCGACAGCAACAACTCATGCCGCGGACCGTACGGAAGGGGCCATCCCCGCGATGCAGTCCCCACCATGGCATCCAGCACGAGCACAAAAGAATCAAGACCCTGATGACGTCTTGATGGCCTCTTCTGACCCTCGAGCACGTCTAGGCCAACGACGAGCCCGGGAGGATAGGTGGAGAGGAGACACGCGCGACATTGTCAAACAACGCCGTGACGACCTTCGCCGGACCGATTGGTGCGACGGCCCCTACGTCGATGAGCCCGCGCTCGGTATTGGCAGGTGCCTACCTTTCGAGGTTGGCTGCCCTACATTTACTCGTGAGCTGTGGCAAGTCCGTTGGCCGTCCGTTCGCATGTTCAAGCCGGAGATACTTGAGAAGTACGATGGGAGGCTGAACCCGGCAGAGTTCCTGAGCATCTACACCATCGCTGTTCAGGCTGCCGGGGGAAGAGATGAGAAGGTGTTTGCCAACTACTTCACCTTGGCCCTCAAGTCCAATGTGAGGTCTTGGCTGATGCACCTACCAGAGAACTCCATTTCGTCATAGGCTGACCTGTGCCACGAATTCATTGGCGCCTTCACTAACGGTCATCAAGAACACGGCAGGCCCAGCGACTTGCCGCTTCTCCAACAGAAGGAAGGATAAACCCTCCGTAAGTATTTACAGAGATTCAGGAAAGTTCATAGAAACATCCCAAATATCCATCCGGTACCTGTGATAGCTGCCTTCCAGCCCAATGTGTGCAACCGTCGGATCCGTTCCAAGATGAACGAACAATTGCCCAACACTGTGAAGGAGCTCTACACATTGGTGGATAAGTGTGCTCGGATGGAGGAGGAAGAAATTTGCCAGGAGAGGAAGATTGCACCAATGTTGATTCAGAGGATGATGATGAATCAACCAGTCAGAAGAAGAGCAAGAAGCGTAGAGATAAGGCAGTGATGACTAGTGAAGGATCGGGTACGCCTAGTATCGACAAGAAGGCCAAAGCTGAGGCCCCGACATGGAAGCTGCCGTGTGCACTGACTGCCGGGAAGCCGCCTAGCCGAGAAAGCGGGGAAAGGTGATTGGCCGTACTGCACGATTCATCGGACCAAGGGTCGTGACCTTCAGGAATGTTGTCACGTTGAGCAGCTTGTCAAGAGACAGAGAGCAGAGTATGATAAGCGTGATAAGGAAAAGGGTCAGAATGTTGCTAGCGGTAAGGGCTGAGGTGGTGAAGTAAATCGCCCCAGCAAACCCTTTCGGAACCAAGGAAAGCCCGCCAGAGGTCGGGAGAAGGAAGCCTGTGATGATGAGAGTGATGGAGGGAATGAAGAGGAAACCAGTGAGATGGAGTTTCAGAAGGCCACTGACACCCTGTGCATTGACAGGGGTGCATATCTGCACACCTCTCACCGTCAGCTCAAGCGGTGGGCGCGAGAAGTCAATGCCGTGGAACCAGCGCCAGAGGCCCGGAAGCCGCTCAAATGGTCTTGTACGCCCATCATCTTTGATGAGGAGGATCATCCTAGCCGTACCACTGCGGTAGGGTGTTTGCCATTGTTGGTCTCACCGGCAATCCGCAACCTCATGGTCACAAAGATGCTGGTGGACGGTGGGGCCGGGTTGAATCTGATTTCCCCAGCATTTATCAGCAAGCTTCAGATAGTAGAGGAGGAGCTAGAGGTTACCGGCACGTTTCAAGCACTTAATCCCAGCAGGAGCCATCCTAAGGGAAAGATCACATTGCTGGTAACATTTGGGGGAGAACTGAACGACGGGACTGAGAGGATTGCGTTTGATGTGGTTGATCTCTCCCTGCCTTACAATGGGATTTTTGGACGCCCGACCCTGGCTAGGTTCATGGCGGCATCCCACTATGCCTAAAACAGCTTGGAGATGGCTGGGCCACTGGGAGTCATCACCATCCCATCAGATGAGAAGGATGCAATCATTTGTGTGGACAAGATGTACCAGGACGCGGTCGCGGCAGCGACAGCAGCAGCTCTCGCTAAGGAAAGCAAAGGAAACAAGAGAGGTTGCAAGGACTCCAGCAAAGAGTCCGGGAAGCGTGCCCCCACCAAGTGCGCGACACCCGTTGACGACGTGCCGGAGTGTTCCAACAGAAAGAAGGTCCCGGCTGGGCTGGCTGCCGATGATGGTACTTTCACAATCAGCGCCACCCTCGATGACAAATAGGAAAGCGCGCTCGTTGCCTTCCTGCGGGCGAATATCGATGTGTTTGCCTGGCAACCATCCAATATCCCCGGTGTCCCCAGGGAGGTAATTGAGCACCACCTTGTTGTCTGCCCACGTGCCCAACTTGTCAAGCAGAAAGTCTGGAAGCAGGCCATGGAGAGGCAGTAGTTAATTGCAGAAGAGATCAAGAAACCTGAGGCAGCTGGTTTGGTCAGAGGAGTGCTGCATCGCACGTGGTTGGCAAATCTAGTGGTAGTCGGGAAGGCTAACGAGAAGTGGAGGCTTTGCATAGATTTCACAGATCTCAACAAAGCTTGCCCCAAGGACCCATTCCCCTTGCCGTTGTCAGCGTCCTGGGAATGGGGGTACCCAGACTTGCCTGCCTACGGCCCAGGGCGTGGCTCCACCAGCGGCCTGGAACGGTCCATCTTCATCAACAACCGCTCAAGACCGTCGCGAGGGGCCAAGCCTCGCGAGGCGAACGACGCCAAGACCTCCTCAGGGGTAGCATCACTAGGCTGGCTCCCGAGGAGCGGAGATATCTATGCAAGGGGCACCTCGTGAGGTGCGCGTGACGTGGGCCATGACGATCAAGGCCAGGCGGGCGCCAGCGGGCACAGAGTACCAGTTGCCTCTTTGGTGCTAAAGGGGCAAGCGCAGGCGATGAGTCCCAAGGCATCAGGCAATGGTTTCCACATCGGTGCAGCGAGACCAAGACCAGCAGGACGGCAGGACGGAGGTCACCGCGGAGCCTGCGGCAGCGTCACCACCAGAGCCTTTGGCAGGCGAAGACCACCTTTTGTCAGGATAGCTTGTACTAGTTGTCTCCCTTGAAAATTGGCCGTTGTGGGATCCCTTCCCACCTAACATTTGGGAAGAGGACCAGGGCCACTATAAATAGGACTAGCCACCACCGTCGGAGGCAACTGATCTTGAGAGGATCATTCAGGCCATTCCCACGCGCACAAGCTCACCGAGCTCAAGAACACCTCTCCTCAAGAGGCCGTTCGTCCCTTGTACTTGTTCATCCTCATCCTACAAGGCAATCCACCACACCACACTGGAGTAGGGTATTACACCACAACGGTGGCCTGAACTAGTATAAACCCTTTGTGTCTCTTGTTCTTTGGGTTCGGCGAGCTAGGCCTTGAGATCATTGCACAAGCGAGCTAGAGAGGGAGAGAGATCTTTGTGCGCACCCCAGTGTTCGAACCTCAAGGGTTTGCCAGAACCTGTAATCCGACATTTGGCGCGCTAGGTAGGGGTGCGGTGAAGCTTTCTTCTCCATCAACTAACTCGTTGTCGCCCCACGGCTCCGATGTCTGACGATCCGAGGACCCAAGCCGACCGCTGAGCGGCCTGGCCCGCTCGAGCGCCGCCGTCCGCTCCAGAAGACCTCAACTCCGCGCTCCAGGCGGCACGCGCGCCGCCCAACACCCGCGGACGTGGGTAGCGCAGGGCGATGCGCGCCACCCTCGTGCCGCGGCGCACGCGCGCCGCCGCACGATCCTCAGGTTACGCTGCATCAACGACACCACACACCTGACGGGAGCAGGCGAACGTGCGAGCCGCACTCACCATGGCGCGAGAGCTGTTGCGGTGCAGACTGGCGGAGAGCGGCCGTTATGCACTACTGGAGCGAGTCGCCGAACTGCTGGACGCCGCCTACAGGGGTACGCAGCCTTTCTTCTCCTTGGCCACACCCCAGGTTGTGGCAGAAGCGCGCGCGAGGCCCCGGCAGGCCTGCATGCCCCCTAGGGCGTCAGGGGGACCCGACGACACGGGCGCGGGTCATGGCGCTGGCAGTCCTGTCGCGACCCCGCCATTTCCATGAGGGACTAGTGCTGATGGCCCACCACAACGACGCGCTAGGACACCGCACAGTGGCCACCAGGGCCCAACACCAGGACTCGTGGCTCAAGGCGCGGGGCACCTGGGTGGTGATTCTGGCGAGGCAATCGCGGACGCCTACATGCCCCGCATGGTGGACGTAGAACACCTGCCGGGGAAAGTCCCTGATCCGTTCCTTGGACCAGGATGGGCGGCTGGAGGGCGCGAGGCGCGGGCCTTTCACGAGCCACCCGGAGGCTACGTCGACCCCTTCAGCGACGACGACGGCGGGGTACAGTCAATATCTCAAGAGCGAGCTTACGCTAACCATGAAGTGCAGGAGAACCAGGCCACGGGGGTAGTTGGAGACCTCAGGGCAGTGGCCCAGCCAGCGGCAGGAGTGGTTTTTTTGGGGGCTGCACCGGGGAGGTCCGGAGCAAGTCCCTCCCCCGCGCCACGCAGAGCAAGGCGCTGCAAGGAGGTAGGCCTTCTGCCGGGGGAAGCGCCGGCGAGCCTTTCCCCCCGTCGGCAGAGGTCCCGTGGTCGCCGAGGGCGCTGCCAGCGTCCTCTTTGCCCCTTGGTCGTGTCCTGGTTTCCGGACTTCCCAATGGTGGTCGAGGGTGGCGCAGGGCCGGGCCCTCGCCTGGCGATATGAAGTAAGGCTTGCACCTGTGAAGGTCTCCGCTCGTGACACTCTCATGTAATAATGAGTGGGGATGTACATGCCCCGGAGTCTCCGGAGTGCCGCCCTCGGGCCTCGGGGGCTCCCGCCCACGTCCTAGTGGAAGCACCATGCTCCGCGATGGCCGTCGACACTATCCCCCAATGACTATGCTCACAGCCAGTGAAAGCACTTAGCTCCGCGCTGGTGGGAACACAAGAAGACTAGCTAGGTGCTGGATGCGGCCATTTGCTTTCAACCACTTTTCTGTACCTCAATTTGCAACCTTTCGATTGGAATTTGAAGTCGTATTTTCATTGGCAAGTGCGGGGGGTGTCTTTTCTCGTTCATGTTGATTTCTTGAGTTTTCACGATCCGTGCCTTGTTTTGAGACTCGCGCCTCCTACTTCCCCCCTCCCGAGTACCTCGCGAGTGGGGGATGGGCGTGGTATGCGCGCGCTACGCGCGCACCCCGCCATGGCTGGCGCTCGCTCCTTGTGAGGCCCTCTCGGGTGGACTAGCAGGCTCCTCAGGAGCCCAAGGCATCGCAAACCCGCGGAGGACTCTGTGGCACCCCGATCCGCATGGAGCAGGGGGCCTTCGCACGTCAGCCCAGAATAACACCTGACGCACGACAGGTCCATAATACAGCATTCCAGGTACAAGAATATTCATCAAATACGTGTGTAGAATAGTACATCATTGATGAATACAATCATTTGGCATAGCCCTAAGGTTATTTAAATGGCAGCGAAAGTCTATTTAAATGGCGGCGGAAGTCTTGGTTTGACAGCATAACAACTCTGGCTGGGCTCCACAACTCACAGGAATGGCAAAGTTACAACCTAGCACGACGGAGAGGCTGAGGCCACGGGGAGACTCGCCGGAGCATGGGGGATGCGGTGGTGGTGGAGGAACGGCGAGGGGAGCTCGGGATCACCGAAATCGGGTGAGACCCAAGGCGGCGGCTATGGCGACGGTGGTGGTCAGAGAGGGGCTCCGGGCTTGGGGAGAGGCTCGGGGAGGGATTGTGGACTGCGAGAGAGCTCGGGGGCGCTATTTATAGGCACGGGGAAAGCTCGGGAAGGAGGGGGAGCAGGTGGCACGCGGCGGGCGACGTGTCCGCGCGTCGGCGACGGTGCAGTGCCGGCAGGCGCGGCCAAGGCTCACGGGAAGTGGCGGGAAGGTGACGAGGAGGAAGCAGACGCGGCGCAGAGGCCCACGGAGACGAGCAACGTTCGAAGACGAACGGAGGAAGAGGACAGGAGCGAGGAAGGCGACGATGGCTATAGTAGCGCACTGTTCGGTCGTTGGCACGGCTCGCCGGAGAAGAAAACGAAGGTTGCCAGAGGTCTAGGGGGATGGCGACATCAAGGGGGAGCTGTAGGACATTAATGGCGAGGCCAGAGCTGGTCGGAGCAGCGCTGCCGACGACAACAGTGGCTAGACCACCGTTTTGGGCTGGCATTTCCCATGGTCACCATGGACAAAGCACGCTCTGGGTTTTTTACTGAGGCCAGCTCATGTCTACCGCGTAGTCCTTCGAAGATAGAGTGTTACTACGGTAAACAACCGGGCAGAGACAAATGGAGCTGAGTAAACAAAGCTGCACAAGTTTGCTATTGCAAACTTGACCACATCCTAGAGAGTAAACCAGAGAGGGTAAAAGGTAAATTTGATGTCTGTGAGGCTTAGGGTAGCAAGGACTACGGTCCTGGAGGTTATGAGGTCATTTGGTCAAGTATTTAGCATTGTTGCTGTACAACTGCTAAATCTGACCCAGAAATTAAAGCATGAAGGAGCACTCACTAGGAGTGAGGTATTGAGCTAAAACTTGGCAAAGATTGATTATTTGGATATATAATGATGCTGTAAAAATATCATACCAATTGGACTTGCCAAAATGGTACTTCCTTCACAGCCATCATTTCTGCCCAAAAACTTCAGAAAAATCCTCAGGGCAAATGGCTAGATGTAATAAGCCAAAATCTTGTGGAGATAGATCATATGGATATGAGAAAGCCTGCGAATATTTTCAGCTATAATGGAGCAAGCTAAGATGCACTAGCTTCACAAACTTTTAGAGAAGGCAGGAATTGCTCCTGTGCTCACATAGTTCAATGAAATGAACTGAATTTGGGTGGAGGCTAATGATTTAAGATACTTGAGAAGATGGAAAAGTTTCATCCCATTTGGAAACTCTATGAAGGTACTTCCTTCACAAAGTTGCATTCTGGTCAGAAACTTTGAAAAATTGCACAGGGAGCTAGGAGGAATGGATTGAGCTCATATTTGGCATCCATGGTTTATTTATCCATGTTAATCACCCTGCCAAATTGCAGCTCAATTGGGATTAAGAATAAAGCACTTTGCAAAATTTTAGAGAAGGCAGAAACCTGCATTGGATCATGAATCCAATTTTTGAACTGAGGAACATGAGATGAGGATGGAACTAGTGATTATATAGCAAGGACAAGATCCACAATTTATGTGGGAATTTTCTCTGCTATAAAAATAGTAGTTCCTTTAGAAAATGGCAAAAATGCAATATTGGCATTAAATAGGAAAAGGCAATTTTCCTTATTTAATTATGGCCAATATGTTTGCCAGAGCTTGGATTTGGCATAAGTATCAACTCCACCAATTCTCATGAAGTTAGGAGATGGCTAGCTATGCCTGTGGATTTTATTCCTCAGAAAGTCAAGAAAAGGAAAAATCACAATTCAAAAATATTGCATGGGACTTAGCAATATTTTTGCATATCCAAGGTTCAGAAAGAGAGGATGATCTCTGGGAACAATTGGGAAGAGCAATAGATCAAGGAAAATGATGGCTCCTTTGTAAGCACAAAGGACATATCCAAATTTCAAAGATTTGGAATTAAGGTTTGAGATGATGCAAATGAGGCCTTACCCACTGATAAAGACATGAGCGAGGTTTTGAAAGATTGAAATTGACAAGAATAGCCAGAGTCATCCAGCAAACTCGGGAGAAAGATTTTAAAAATGAGTGCTAGGAAGGAATAACAGCTCAAAAATTGAAAACCAAATTTTGGGGCTGTTACAGACTCCCCTCGGGAGAAATACACGTCCGCAACTACCAAATCAGTTCGAAACTTGCCCGGACTAAGGTAAGTTACATCCGCAAGCCCGCGGGGGGCTTGCGAGCCTGCGAAAGCGCGTTTCAAGTCTGGCCTAAGAAATAAAATGGTAGTCTGATTACATGAGGGGCTTCCCCTCCCCAAAATGCTCTTACACCTTGAGGGGCCTTGCCCAAACTTTTGCGTGCATGCTCAAACTAAAGGAGCACGGGCTCAATCGGACATGTCGCTTGCCGCATCTTCCGGATCGCTCCCAGACATGCTGCTGGCGCTATCTTCATCGTCATCATCCGCGCCACCCTCATCCGCCACGACCACCACCGCATCGTCATCGGAAGCAGAGGACCTGACCAGAGCATCCACATTGTCATCCACCCAACGCGCCAGGTTATCCTGAATGACTCCGGGCACTGGGGCGATGGCGGCGTCGAAATCGAAGTGGTGATCGGTGTTCTAGAGATGACTAAAGACGCAGGAAAACACGCACCCGAGGAGGCCATGGCTCTTCTCGTCAACAAGCTCGCGAGCCCTCTTAGCCTGGTCCTCCAGGCGCGTCACGACTTCGGTAAAGAAGTGGAGATGGCCGGCATAGTCTTCTGTATGGGGATGAGGGGCGTGTTCGTCAGAGATGACGCCTAGCGTCTGGTTGGCCCTTACTCTGAAGTCCCGAAGCATGGGGGTGTGTTCACGCTGCAACGTCTGCCGACAGATCGCCTCCTCCCTGCTCTTCTGCGCGAGGGACTCGGTGTCAGTGACTCAACGCTGAAGCGGGAGTAGTTCGGCACGAGCGGAGGCCAACTCGGCCTGCACAGAGAGCAGGGCAGCCGCGGTGGCTTTCTCGCGCTGCTCCGCTTCAACCAAGCTTGACCTGAGGGCGGCGGTTCTGCCCTCAGCTTCAGCTTCAGGTCATGTCTATTGGAAAGGTCTGCTCAGCCCTCCGCCACACTGCAATCAACCTCTTCCTCGATCCTGGCCTCACGCGCACTTGCAGCATCCTCCGCCTGGGTGACCAGGCGCTCCCTCGTCTCCAACCGATCAAGCTCGAGGATGCGCTCTGTGGCCTCCAGCATCAGCACCTCCTCGTGCCTCAAGATCTCCTTCACTTCGGAAGGCACCCCCTTCATCGACGCCAAGGCAGCCCTGCACGCCTCAATTTTCTGCTCCAGGGAGACGTTCAGGGCCTGGAGCTCCTGCCTGTGCCTCTCAGCGACCTTCCGGCGGTGGTCAGCCTCCCTCGCCTCCTCCAAGGCTCGGGCGCTGGCCTCGCGCGAGGTTGCAAGGGATGCCTCGGCCTTTGCATTGGCATGCTCGCACTAGAGACGCCCGAGGTTGATGGCCACCTTCAGTTGATGCCATCCGTCCACCAACCGAAGGCCCTCGGTTTCAAGCCGGGCGTCAACATCCACGAGCTCTTCCCCAAGCCGGCTCAGCGCACCCATTGCCTACTGGAAGAGCTCGTGACGGACGGCACCCCGCTTGCGCGCAAGCTCGAATGCAGGACCGGGTCCGTCCTCCACGCCGGAGGTCGTTGAAGAAGTTCGAAGTGGCTCGCATCCTCCTAGCAGGGGGCTGGGGGCCGGCGCCTTTCCAGTCACCCTTCGGGCCTCGGCGGAGGCCCGGAGGGGTGAAGGCTCATTGCTCAAAGAAGAGGCCATGGCCGAGGTCACCCAGCCATGGTCTATAACCAGAGGAGGAGCCCTTGGCACACCTTCCGCATCCCTGGCAGGACTGCGAAGGAGGGACGGCAAGAACGCGGGGTCAAGACGCCAAGCCGGCACGTCCACCTCTCCGGCCGACCTCGCGCCAAGTGCGGTAGGTTGGCTGGAGGCGCTCAGGGTCAACGGAGGACTTGAGGCAGGAGGAGGTTGCTTCTCGGGAGGTTTTGTCGCCTTAGCAGAAGGGGCCCTGAGGAACCACGGTCAAGAGGGGAAGCAGCACTCAGGAAATTACAAAGCTAAGGTACTCACTCATCTATGGCAATGTACTTCCTCTGCTTCAATGGCCGAAAGGCATCGCCGCTGCAGCTAGGAGATCCCTTCCTCTTGCGGAGCGCGTCGAAATGGGCGCGGTCACCAGCACCAGGCGCGACTAGTCAGGCTCCTGAGGAGGTGGCCTCAGGAATGCTGAGCTGCGCGGAGTCCCCGGCCTCCGCCTCGTGGCGACTCACTGGGGCCTTGGCGGCTTCGGCCTCAGGAGCATCGGGCTGTACTAGTCCCTCAGCTGCTTCCTCACGGTGGCTCTCTCGAGCCCTAGGAGACAGCGCCTCAGGAGTCCCAAGCGACACCGCCTCCTCAGCAGCCGCGTCGCCAGCGTTCGACGACAGTCGCCCCCCTGCGCCCACTTATTAGGCGAGTGTCGCGCTGGCAGCAAGCAAGGGAGCCACGAAGACAGGGCTCTCGTGAGGCCCTTCAAGGCCAACCGGACGTAGTCCCCATTCATCAAAAGGCGTCGCGAATTCCACCTTGTTCGAGTAGCAGTACAAGAGGCAGCCCTCCTCCGGTAGGTTGGCTGGCGATGGATCGCCCGTCAGGAGCTCAAGCACAGTTCATTGTGGCTCAAGAGGAAGCCCAGGCTCGTGGAGAATGATGCGGTCTTTGTTGCAGAGAAGGTCCACATTGGACGGGAGTGGCGCTGGAGCGGGGCAATGCGGCGCTGGACGAACTCCTTCACCACCATGGGCGTCGTGACGTTGAGATCCTTCAACCTAGTCAGCCGGCGCCAGACATGGGCAAGACGGGGGTCAGCGAGCTTCTCGTGCCCCCAACCGGAACTGGGAACAGCCGGTGCCATCGGAAGCGAGAGCAGAGGGCTGAGCACGCCGGCGTCCACAAACACCCAACGCCTCCGAAACCCGCTCACGGACGGCGAGAGCTCGAAGTCAATCCCCGAACCAGCCGTCGCAGCCACGGCCTGGAAGCTCAAGCATCCCGAGCGCTGGCGGGGGTCGGTCAGATGCAATGAGAAGGAATGGCGAAGTAAGGCCATGGAAGGAGAAATGCCCACCAAGGCCTCGCAGACGAAAGCAAAGATGGCAAGAAGAATGATGGACTAGGGGTCCAGGTGCAGCATATGGATCTAGTAGTGGGAAAGCACGGCATTGAAGAAGGCGGAAAAAGGGGGAATCAGGCCAGCCCATAGGGCGTGGAGATGGATGGGGATCTCAGTGGCCGTCTTGTCGACCGAAGCATGGGATGCAGGCCAGGCCACCGTTTTCCCCCACTCATTGGAGTTTGCGGTGGGTGCAGGGCGGACCTTGTTCATCGCCTCCTGGTAGAGCACCACTGACCGCTCAACGGCGGGCTCGAAGGCCACCGGCGCTTCAGTTGAAACATGGGGCTTCTTCTTTCCCTTCCCCTTCCGGCTCGACGCCATGGCAGAGGAGAAGATCGAGTCCTGGTCGGATGGGAGAAGGGGACCGTTGTTTCCGGAAAGATGGAGGAGTTGGGAAGCTCCCTGCCAGTGATGAAGGTGGAGCTTTGTAGACCACGGTGGCCGCTTAGCCGAGCGGATATCAAGGTGGAGTGGGGAAGTGGAGACGCCCACGTCTTGTCAATCGCCACGCGTCAATCAAGAACGCAGGCGGTTGGGGCCCGCTGTGCTCTGCCCTTGACCTTTGGCTTCGCCTCAAAGCCATGTACGAGCGTGCCTTGGGCCCGGGGGCTACTGTCGGTGTCCTGGGAATGGGGGTACCCAGACTTGCCTGCCTGCAGCCCAGGGCGTGGCCCCACCCTAGTGTTCGAACCTCAAGGGTTTGCCGGAACCCGTAATCCGACAGCCGTGTGTTGACCAGATTGTGGATTCTGCTTCAGGTTATGATTTGCTCTCCTTTCTGGATGCATATTCTGGGTATCAACAAATCTTCATGTCCAAGGAAGATGAAGAGAAGACGTCGTTCATCACCCCATGTCGTACGTAATGCTTTGTCTACATGACATTCGGATTAAAGAGTGCCGGGTCCACTTTTGCAAGGGCAGTCCAGATTGGTTTTTAGCCACAGTTGCACAGAAACATAGAAGCCTATATGGATGATATTGTGGTCAAGACCAAGGATTAGGCCACCCTTATTCAAGATTTGGAGGAGACATTTGCTAATCTGCGCAAGATCAATTTGAATCTCAACCTGGAGAACTGTGTATTTGGTGTTCCCTCCGGCAAGTTGCTTGGGTTCTTTGTATCCCATCGCGGGATCGAAGCCAACCCCGACAAGATCAAAGCTATCAAGTAGATCGTAGTGCCAAGGACAGTTCAGGATGTGAGGCGTCTGACAGGATGCGTTGCCTCGCTAAGCAGATTCATCTCCAAGTCTGCCAAGCGCGCCCTGCCGTTCTTCAAATTTTTTAAGAAGGCAGAGCCTATGAAGTGGACCCCGGAAGAAGATGCAGCTTTGCAAGAGTTGAAGGCCTACTTGTCCTCTGTGCCTACCTTGGTTGCTCCCAAGCCCCATGAGCCGTTGCTGCTATACTTAGCGGCAACCAACCAAGTGGTCGGTGCGGCCTTGGTAGCGCAACGAGAAGTGGATGAGGCAGAGAGTGAGCAGGGACCGGCAGAATCAGAGAAGGATCAGGACAGCAATGAGCACGATAACGAGAGCAACCCCAAGGACGCAGCAAGGAAGAAAGTGGTACAATGCCAAGTGTACTTCATCAGCTCCTTGTTACAGGGGCTAGATCGAGGTACTCTGGCGTGCAAAAGTTGATCTTTGGTCTCATTATGGCCTCCAGGAAACTGCGCCACTACTTCCAAGCCCATGATATCATGGTTGCTACTCGTTTTCCATTGCAAAGGATACTCCGAAACCCTTAGGCTATCGGCAAAATAGTGGAGTGGGCATTGGCAGAGTTTATTGCAGAATGGACGCCAACCCCTGATGAGGAAGAGACAAAGACAGTTATCCCCGACAAGGAATCGCCCCAAGAATGGATTATGTCTTTTGATGGTGCTTTTTCCCTACAAGGTGTAGGAGCTGGCGTGCTTCTTGTCACCCCCTCCGGGGAGCACTTAAGTACGTCATCCAAATGCATTTTGCCTGGGAAGAAGCAACCAACAATACAACTGAGTATGAAGGGCTCCTTGCCGGGATCAGGATTGCAGCTGAATTGGGAATTAAGAAGCTGATCATTCGAGGAGATTCACAGCTTGTGGTGAGACAAGTCAATAAGGATTATCAAAGTCCATTGACGGAGGCATACGTCAAGGAAGTGAGGAGATTGGAGGAGCGCTTTGACGGATTGCAAACAGAGCACGTACCCCGTGCAGACAATAGCATAGCTGATCATCTGTCAAAGTGTGCTGCGCAAAAGCTTCCTGTGGAACCAGGGACTTTTGTTCTCCATCTCACCCAGCCCTCCGTATTCCGAGCAACAATGGCCCGGAAAAGGAGAAAGTTGGACTCCGGTAAGCCTCTCCCGGCAGAGCCGTCCGCTCCTGGCAGAGACCCTGCCGAAAACAACTCCCCGGAGCCTGCCGGACCACACCCTCCAACCGGGCCCACGGACCCCGTGAACGAACCATGTGCTCCTGCAGCAGAGGAGGTGCTGCTAGTCCTCGTTGCCGAGCCCCAAGATCTAACTTGGGCAAGGCACATTGTCCACTTCCTCCAAACCGGAGAGCTTCCCGGGGACCAAGACGAAGCTGAAAAAGTAGCCCGGAGGGCCAGTATGTACCAATTTGTCGATGACACTCTGTATAGAAGGAGGCCCAACGGTGTGAAATTGAAGTGTGTCTGCCGGGAAGAAGGAAAGGAAATGTTGGCTGAGATCCACAAAGGCATGTGCGGCTCCCACATTGGATCAAGGGCATTAGTTGGCAAAACATTTCGCCAAGGATTCTATTGGCCCATAGCCCTCCAAGATGCGGTCGAGCTAGTCACCAACTGCGAAGCCTGCCAGTTCCATTCCAAGAAAACCCACCTGCCTGCCCAAGCTCTTCAAACAATCCGTCTATCATGGCCATTTTCGGTCTCGGGGCTCGATATCCTCGGCCCCTTCCCCCTAGCAATCGGGGGCTTTGAATTCTTATCCATTGCCATTGACAAGTTTACAAAGTGGCCGGAAGTGACTGCAGTGAGAAAGGTGACTGCTCAGTCAGCTATCAAGTTCTTGAAAGAATTGGTGTGTCGTTTTGGAGTGCCGGCAAGGATCATTACCGACAACGGCACCCAGTTCACGAGTCGCACCTTCATGCACTATGTTCATGCCCTCGGATGCAAGATATCATTTGCCTCTGTGGCAAACCCCCGAAGAAATGGACAAGCTGAGAGGGCGAACGCTGAAGTGCTACATGGACTCAAGACAAGAACTTTTGATACGCTGTAGAAGCACAGCAGGCTGTGGATCGAGGAGCTGCCGGTAGTTCTCTGGTCCCTCAGAACGACACCAGACCGAGCTACCGGGCAGACTCCCTTCTCCCTGGTTTATGGGGTAGAAGCAGTTATCCCCACGGAACTCATTTACGGGCCGCCTCGAGTGCTTGCCTACGATGAAGTAGCGCAAGATCAGCACCCGCGTGACGACTCTGTGCTACTCGAAGAGAACCGTCTCCGGGCTGCTACGTGTGCTGCATGCTATCAGCAAGCCCTATGTCACTATCATAGCCGCAGGGTTCACGCCCGGTGTTTTGAGGAAGGTGACCGATGTGGCCTTCCATCGGGGGAGGAGCCGCCGGTGGGGGCGCAGCCAAGGCGCCGGCCCGCCCTCCTCCTCGAGCGCCGCAGCAACCTCGACCTCATCCCCTTCCTCCTCCCCTCGCGACGGGTTCTGCCACCACAGGATCCGGAGGAGGAATACGCTGTCGAGTAGAAGCCCTCGTCGCCGCCGCCGGGACGCCGCCGCGCCCTCGCCCTCTCACCATCGCTAGAAGGGAAGGGTTGCGGAGAAGAAGAAGACGAAGTGTGTGCAGAGAGGCACCGCCCCTGCCCTTTTTATAGGGGGCGGGGCAGGGGGCTAGCTCCTCATACAGGAAATGGCCGCCCCACTCCTCCAATACGACCTCTATGCACCCTCTGTGGCTATGATAATCAAGGCCGACCCTCTGCTCCAACCATCAGCGCTCGGTTTTCGTCCATGGCACTTGTAACGCCCCGAGACCGACGCTACATAAGACTTCCAGCTATTCCGAGTTTTGTCGTGTGATTTGTTTTGTTTGTGCATTCATCATGCCATCTCTTGCATTTCATCATGTCATCATGCCATCATATCATTAATTTTAAAAACTCATCTAAATAAATTGTATGGATCTTCGATCCATTTAAATCGAGGGAAACGCACATGGTGATTTCTCTTTATAACAATTACCCTCCCAATATTATTAGGGAGCTATGATAAATATTCCATCCTTTAGGAATAAACCATAACACACTTACAGTTTAAGTTCCATGCATTTTTCTACCTCAATTCCTTGCCTCAAACTTTGCCGTCAATTCTCATCTCATTTATCGAGGCTCTTCCAAATTTCTCAACATTTTTGGATCTACCAAATACCCACTTCCTTCCTACACTCATTTGAATATAATTCGAATGAGTTTGAATTCAACTTCATGCCCATGCTCACTTTCAATTTTTCTTGGATCAAGCTCATTTTTATGAGTCCGGGAAAATTATCCGCGTGTTCAACTTCTTTCCCTAACCCCCTCTTTCTTTTTCTTCTCTTTATTTGTTTTTTTGGTTAAAGATAAAGAGGAGTGAGGGAGAGAGGGCATAGCCCAGCAGGCCTCTCTAGGCCTAATCCATCCCCACCGGCCTCTTGGACCTCCACCCAGACCGGCCCAACCTCCCCTAGGCCCAACAGCTCCCTATCTAACCCTAGCCCGCTCAACCTCTCTCTGCCCGATCCCCTCTCTCCCCTTTGTTCTCCTCCTGGCGCCGGCACTCGCAGGGAGAGAGAGGAGCAGAGCCCTCGTGCTCAACGCCTTCCCTTCTACGGCTGCTCGCGGCTGCCACCCGATGCCGTCTGCGCCTAGATCCCCTTTCCGCCCACTCGTTCCCCTCCTCGCGCCAGGGAGAGGAGCTCCCTCGTCCTCGCCGTCCTTCGGCTCGTCGTTGCTCCCTTGCCGTCTCCGGTGCTGCGCTGGTGAGCGCCACTGCCGGAGCTGGTCCTTCTGCTGCGCGCTACCCGAGCCATCAAGCCTTGTCCTCGACCTCCTCCCTCGCGCGGTTCCTTCCCTGCCTCCTGCTCGAGGACACGACCAGCCAGCGCCTCCACCATCGCTGCCCCGCGCCCTCAAGCTCCAGTGCCGCGCCTCTGCTCTGCCTTTCGCCCTACTGCCCCGACGAGCCTCGTCCTCGTCGCCTTGCTGCTGCCGGACCCCGAGTTCGCCTTCCACCCCGATGGCGCCCAAGGCCCCATGTCGCCATGGCCTCTGCTGATGTTGTGTTGTTGCTCCACACACGCCCCTGCTTGCTGCTTCGACTCCGTGCCCGAGCTCCGTTTTTCGTCATGGACGTGGGGTAGCAGCTGAACCTCGCCATGGTTTTGTCCAACGACGCTAGTCCGACGCCAGGAGCACCTCAAGTTCGGCTACATGTAACAGCAAGTACCACTACGGCCGGAGGCCTCGGACCCGTCAAGTACCCTTTGGATGCGCCAAGTTCCACGACGCCGCATAAGTGTCTTCTTGAACGTGTACGACTACGTAGATTCGCCAAGTACCGCGACATCCGGAGCCCCCGGATACGCCAAGTTCCTCTACGACCGTGTACTACTACCATCGCCGAAGACCCGTGTACAACGACGGCCCATGCACCACTACTTCCCTCAACGAACTTGATCTGTTCCGAAAGGCACGCTTCAAAGGTATAACCCCGAGACGACACCCGTGAACGAATGCATGTGTGTTGTATGAGATGCTCGTGTTAGCACCATGTCCGAGAGAGGTCTTTGCACGTTCCTCGTTTGCCATGCCGCCGTGCCGTCGGAACCCGGAATCCGGGAGCACCCGACCATCCTTGCATGACACGCTCACGCCCACTTCTTTTCCACCGGTATCTCCGTGAGCTATTGGAACCGATATGTTGCTGTGACAGCATTTTCGGATTCGTTGCCGCGGCACACGTTTTGTTCCGCCATGGTGACCAAATGCTTCATAACATGCTCATGTCAATATTTTCATTAAATTGCATAAAACTTGCATATGTCATCCACATCATGTTAACAACATTTAAAATTGTTGTTTGTTTTAAATTCCTATATGCATATGGGGGTTTTCCAGAATTGTTGTTTGTTGTGCTGGCCTCATCTAAACTTGCCTAAATAATTAGTTTATTTATGCTTCACCCTCTTGCCATGTTTAACAACATTTAATATTGATGAGTACCATAAACGAGAGCGAACTAAATGATTGAATGTGGTGTTTCATCAATATGCAACAAGTTGCATATTGAGCTCCACTTAATTTGTAGTATTGTTTGTGCATTTTGCTATGCCATGCCTCATTAAATCGGACATGCATCATACTTGATTGTGCATCATGCCATGTTTATGCTTGTGTGTTTACCATGTTGCTTGCTTCTTTCCGGTTTGCTTCTCTCATTAGCTTCGGTTTCGTTCCGAAGTTGTGAGGATTCGTTCGACTCTGTCTGTTTGTCTTCTTCTTGGACTCGTTCTTCTTCCTAGCGGGATCTCAGGCAAGATGACCATACCCTCGAAATCACTTCTATCTTTGCTTGCTAGTTGTTCGCTCTATTGCAATCCCGCGCTACCTACCACTTGCTATATCATGCCTCCCATATTGCCATGTCAAGCCTTTAACCCACCTTCCTAGCAAACCGTTCTTTGGCTAAGTTACCGCTTTTGCTCAGCCCCTCTTATAGCGTTGTTAGTTTCAGGTGAAGTTGAAGTTGGTTCCATGTTGGAACATGGATATGTTGGGATATCACAATATCTCTTATTTAATTAATGCATCTATATACTTGGTAAAGGGTGGAAGGCTCGGCCTTATGCCTGGTGTTTTGTTCCACTCTTGCTGCCCTAGTTTCCGTCATACTGGTGTTATGTTCCTTGATTTTGCGTTCCTTACGCGGTTGGGTGATTTATGGGACCTCCTTGATAGTTCGCTTTTAATAAAACTCCTCCAGCAAGGCCCAACCTTGGTTTTAACATTTGCCACCTAAGCTTTTTTCCCTTGGGTTCTGCAGACTCAAGGGTCATCTTTATTTTAACCCCCCCGGGCCAGTGTTCCTCTGAGTGCTGGTCCAAACCGGGCGATGTCCGGCGCCCCTGGGCAACCAGGGTCTATGCCAACCCGACGTCTTGCTCATCCGGTGTGCCCTGAGAACGAGATATGTGCAGCTCCTATCGGGATTGTCGGCACATTCGGGTTGTCTTGCTGGACTTGTTTTACCATTGTCGAAATGTCTTGTAAACCGGGATTCCGAGACTGATCGGGTCTTCCCGGGAGAAGGAATATCCTTCGTTGACCGTGAGAGCTTATAATGGGCTAAGTTGGGACACCCCTGCAGGGTATAAACTTTCGAGACCCGTGCCCGCGGTTATGTGGCAGATGGGAATTTGTTAATATACGGTTGTAGAGAACTTGACACTCGACTTAATGAAAACGCATCAACTGCGTGTGTAGCCGTGATGGTCTCTTTTCGGCGGAGTCCGGGAAGAGAACACGGCTTTTGGGTTATATTTGACGTAAGTAGGAGTTCAGGATCACTTCTTGATCATTACTAGTTGACGACCGTTCCGTTGCTCCTCTTCTAGCTCTTATTTGCGTATGTTAGCCACCATATATGCTTAGTGCTTGCTGCAGCTCCACCTCACTACCTTCTCCTACCCATAATCTTAAATAGTCTTGATCTCGCGGGTGTGAGATTGCTGAGTCCTCGTGACTCACAGATTCTACCAAAACAGTTGCAGGTGCCGACGATACCAGTGCAGGTGATGCAACCGAGCTCAAGTGGGAGTTCGACGAGGACCTTGGTCGTTACTATGTTTCGTTTCTTGATGATCAGTAGTGGAGCCCAGTTGGGACGATTGGGGATCTAGCATTTGGGGTTATCTTCTTTTTATCTGGTTTTGACCGTAGTCGGTCTATGTGTGTATCTTGAATGATGTATGAATTTATTTATGTATTGTGTGAAGTGGCGATTGTAAGCCAACTCTTTATCCCATTCTTGTTCATTACATGGGATTGTGTGAAGATGACCCTTCTTGCGACAAAACCACAATGCGGTTATGCCTCTAAGTCGTGCCTCGACACATGGGAGATATAGCCGCATCGTGGGTGCTATAGCACTCCACCCCATGCCCTCCCCATCCACCACCTACCACACCCAATGCATGCGGAACACATGGTAGGTGCATGCAGAACGAGAGGCAAATGGGATGGCAGTTTCCGCCCCGTGATCGTGGGGCGAGGAGAATCCGCATGCCACAATCAAAGTTCTTCCACAATGTTGCGCACGACGCGCAGAGAAACCGGAAACTGGCCCGGAATCAAGGCTAATGAAGAAGCAAAGAAGACCTGAGGAGACCAGCCTCTTCAGCAACCCCGCCTGTGCACTTATTAGGCCTTACCCTGACGACGCTCGGCGGTGCGTTTGGGGCATGCCCGGGGACTTCTGCCAACAAACCCTGGGTCTGTTACCCAGACTATGCACATGCACAAGGACGAGATTGAAGCTCCAACCCAAGTCAG
This sequence comes from Triticum aestivum, assembly GCF_018294505.1. Classification (NCBI taxonomy): domain Eukaryota; kingdom Viridiplantae; phylum Streptophyta; class Magnoliopsida; order Poales; family Poaceae; genus Triticum; species Triticum aestivum. The sequence goes on along the minus strand of NC_057814.1, from coordinate 324,893,289 downwards.
AGTACAAGGGATCAAGGGATTCGAAGGACCAACTTGCAGATCAGAGGGACCAAGATGAAGCTAGAGAAGCAAGATATCATCGAGAGAAAGGCCTCCTTTGCCGGGCAGGCGAGCCCGGCAAGGGGCGAGGCCACCCTTAGAAGCAGACAACCAAGGCGTCCCGGCAGGGCCTGCCGGGACTCACGAAGGCAAAACCACTCCACCATTACCCACGTCGTCGATCAGTGCGGTGTCAAGCCGCAGAGTGACTAAGTGGCAGCCATTCGCCACATGGCAGCGTCTCCCTACAGGAAAAACCCAAAGATGACACCCGTCCAGCGACATGTCAAGCGAGCAGGCGTTGTGCTGGCAAGATAGCCCGGCAAGCCTTGTTGGGCGACCAACGATGTGACGTTGAGTGGTGCATTTAATGCGCCTTGTCAGCCCGCAGAGTTAGGTATGATAGCACTGTTTGCTATCTTACCAGTGCGTATTGGCTACTTTGCCATTATGGTAACCCCTTGGTCTATAAAAGGAGGCCCATGGCAACCATAGAAAGGGTTAGAAGGTTGGATAACTCACACCCCCATACGCGCGTAGCCACTGCCACCCTGAGGCAACCCTTGCCGGGCAAGTGTACTACGTTCCACCACCACCTTTCCACCATCAATTCACCAAAGCGGGAGTAGGGTTTTACGCCTCGCAGCGCCCCGAACCTGGGTAAAACTGCCCGCGTGATCTCTGCCATGCTGCCCCACGCTCGTCTACTCTTTGTGCAACGCGACCCCCCCCCCCCCCCGAACTAGCAAGGGGCCGTGGTTACCCAATCGTCTCTTTTGGGTATCCTATGAAGACGCATTTGTCCGCTTTGGGTTCGAGCTTTTCCGAATAAAGCCTTTTGACATAAGCATGGCAGCCCCAAACCTTAAGAAACGATAACTTAGGTTTCTTGCCAAACCACAGTTCATACGGTGTCGTCTCCACGGACTTAGATGGTGCCCTATTTAAAGTGAATGTAGTTGTCTCTAATGCATAACCCCAAAACGAGAGTGGCAAATCGGTAAGGGACATCACAGAACGCACCATATCCAATAAGGTACGATTATGACATTCAGACACACCATTACGCTGTGATGTTCCAGGTGGCGTCAGTTGTGAAACTTTTCCACATTGTCTTAAGTGATTTCCAAACTCATAACTCAGATACTCTCCCTTCTATCATATCATAGGAATTTGATCTTGTTTTTACGATGATTCTCAACTTCACTCTGAAATTGCTCGAACTTTTCAAATGTTTCAGACTTATGCTTCATCAAGTAAATATACCCATATCTACCCAAATCATTCGGTGAAGGTGAGAAAGCAACGATATCCACTGCATGCGTAAACACTCATCGGGCCACACACATCAGTATGTACGATTTCCAACAACTCACTTGCCCGTTCCATTGTACCGGAAAACGGGGTCTTAGTCATCTTGCCCATGAGGCATAGTTCACATGTGTGAAGTGATTCGAAATCAAGTGACTCCAAAAGTCCATTAGCATGGAGTTTCTTCATGCATTTTACACCAATATGAAATAAGCGGCAGTGCCACAAGAAAGTGGCACTATCATTATTAACTCTACATCTTTTGGCCTCAATGTTATGAACATGTGTATCACTAAGATCGAGCGGGTCCCACGGGGCTGGGGCCCGTCACTTATCCACGCTGGACCGGGCGGGGTCAACGTTGTGTGGCATACATGTGGGGGCCACGGCTGACTCCTCTCCTCCCTCCCGCTTCCTTCTTCCTCCCCGCGACGGGCAGAGGCAGAAGCGAGGCCGCGCGGCGCCGGGGCTAGCCCAGCCGTTCCCGGGCACCTCCGGCCGAGCTGCGGGCAACGGCGAGTGCGGGAAGAGGAGCTGCTCCAGCCTGGAGCAGAAGCAGGCGCCAGGGAGGGGTGAGGCCGCGGCACTGTGTGGTGGCAGAGAACCCATGGCGGCGGCCGGACTAGGGGACTCGCGGCCACGAGCACTCCAGCGCCGAACTGAGGGGTGGGGGAGGGGCGCCGGACTACGGGGAATCCTTTGGTGGTGGTAGAGTGGAGGGAGAAGCTCGGGCTTGAGCCAATTTAGGCCAAAACCGAGGCAGACATGGCGGCCATGGAGGAGGAATGAGGGGCTCTCGAGCTCGGGTGAGTAGCTAGGGAAGGGTAGTGAAGTGAGGGGGTGCGGCTGGTGAGCTCGGGAGCGATCGGGGATGGCTATTTATAACCGGGGCGAGGGGCACGGGCTCGGGTGCCGCCGGGCACGTCCGGCCGAGGCTCTGACGAGCTTCATCGAGCACGGGAGGGCGCGGGAACATGACGAGGGGGGTGCGGACGAGCCGCAGAGATCACGGAGACGAGCAGAGCTCGGGGACAAGAAGAGGAAGAGGACACCGAGGAGGGAAACGACCGTTGGCTACAGCACGTCCGTGGGCGCGCGGCGACGAGAGCTGGCGGAGGGCTTACGGTGGGGGAAGTGGCTCCAGGAGGACGACGACGACGCGGGCCAGCTGCTGGACACGCTCACGCGCGCGAAGACGACGAGAGGGGGAAGGGCCCGAGCAAGAAGCCATCCAGGGTGCGGCCAACGGCAGCAGAGCGCGTGCACTTTGGTGCCATTGTCGTAGTCACCATGTGAACGGGGGCATTCAATGCTCTACAGCACCCAAAACGTTGTCTAGCTGATAGTCCATCCATGGGAGGTTGCAACTGAGGTGGTAGTTCGGTGAAAACTGCTATGGTTAATTGGTAATCACCCTCTGAAGTTTACTGCAGTAAACTTCAGTGAGCACTGGTGATCAACGGGAAGATGATTGGGAGCAATGGAGTTGTCTGCGAGGTTTAGGTAAAGAATGCCTTTCATCCTGGTAACTTTGAGGATATTTGGATCAAGATTTAATGTAGTTGCTTTACAACCACATAAACTGGTCCAGAATCAAGATTTGGATGGTGCACTCACATGGTGTGACCAATTGGGCTGAAATTTGGGAAGGCTTTATGATTTGGCCTTATAGAGATGCTGTAAAGATTTCATACCAATTGGATTCACCAAAATGGTACTTGCTTCACAGCTATTCTCTCTGTCCAGAAACTTGCAAGAATTTTGGGGCAATATTGGCTAGGTGAAATGGTGCCAAATTTGGTGGAGAGATGTTATTTGGGTAGGGGAACAATATGGTATTTTTCTCAGAATTAATGAAGCAATATAAAATGCACTTGCTTCACAACCCGAAAATATTGCCAGAATCCAAGATTTGGTCCTATGCCCACATAGATGATTGTATGGGTCTGAAATTTGGAGGAGACTAATTATATGAGCACATGAAGAGGCATGCCAAATTTCAACTCATTTGGATAACCCTAGATAGCACTTCCTTCACAATGCCTTCTAACTGACAGAAAGTTTGAAAAATTGCTGAGGAAGATTGGCTAGGCAAATAAAGTTGAATTTTGGCATGAGGCAATTATTTGGACATAAAAGAATGCCAAACAAGTTTGGGAGCAAACAAGATTGGATAGGTGGCACTTCCTTCACAGAAAGCCACACTGGACAGAAATGAAGCATAATTATTGGGGAATTATTCTTGGGCTAGAACAGGAAATTTTGGGCATATTTGAACAACATATGACCCAAAGGAATTATGAGAATTAATTGGGATTTTTGGCAGTGACAGAAATATACGTTGCTTCACAACCTAGGGCAGACAGGGTTACTCCTTTAATAGAAAACGGAATATTCCTGAGAAAAAGAAATTAGGGTTTGGTCAAAGAGTGAAGTGACATGATCTTGGCAAGGTTTTGAGAATGCTGAGCCACTTGGGAGGGGGAATGAGGATGATTTCCCAGGTGACAAGGCCACAGAACCACTCCAAGAAAAAAAATCACAGCAAAAACCAATAAATCAAAAGAAAAAGAAAAGGGCCAGAATCCAGGCTGTTACAACTCTTACCCCCTTAAAGAAATCTCATCCTCGAGATTTAGTTGCTCTAGGAACAAGTATGACTTGAGGATACCGTTTCCAACTTGAGAATCCTTTTTCCTTCATTTATTGTTCCCCTGAGAATTTCAGATGATCTGATTATCTTTGCTCGGGGTGGTTTGCGTCACCTTTCCCCAAATTCTGACGAGTTTTTGCTCACACACCAAATCCTTTTTTCTGACATTGATTCTTTCATATCTGCAGTGATATCCAATGGATCTGAGCATAAATTTCCTTTTTTCATAAAAACCTTAATACTTCAGTCATGGGGTTGCTTCAAATAAATGCAGGCCTTCTGGTTTCAGTAAATGCTGATAATTAATCATGGCCATCTTCTGACGGGATCTGACTTCTCATAAGTGGTACTGATTTATTTTGATTTATTCCTTTGGTTCGAACATGTGATATGTGCCAAAGATTCAACTGCCTTTTGTCGGGAGCAATATAACGGTGTATGGATTTATAGCTGTGTCATACCTCGAATATTTACATATTGAGACTGGCCCGACAGGGGCTGACGGGCAAATGCTTTTCCTGACAGACTGACCATGTACTTGCTCTGTCGGTGAGTATACCAGGTCTGAGCTGATTGTTCGGCTTTTGATTTTCTCATTTTGTCGGTATACCCAATTGGATTTTTCCACACTAACCATTCCAACCGGGTCAGCGGGATATGAATTTCTTTTAAAACAAAGTAGACCTTTGAGGGTATTCCTTTGTAGATCCATATGGAATTATGGCCTCTAACTGATTTGGGTATCCGGACCCTGTCCTTGATTTTTCGTATGACCATGGACATGATTAGTGCAATATTTTTGACATTATTCCTTCTGTTTGTGTTTCTGACCTGTGTCCGCACATATATGACATATACTCGGGGTTTGTAGCTGTACGGAGCTCATTGCTGAGGCCAATCGTACAAGAAGGTGACAAGGTTTCATGATATCACCTTGTCTGGTGTGGGAATAATGACCTTGATGACCATTGTCAAGAATGTTTCTGTGATGTCATCCCCAGATCTTGTCGCTCCTTGTAATTCATGAGATGTATCTCTGCTTATCTTCATTTGCATGGCTCATGAGGTTGTTGGATCCGTACCTTTCTTAGTTATATCTGCTTGATCATTGTCGCATCTCGCATGAGTGACTGATGTGACGGGGATGCATGCTCACCATATATCAGAATCATATGCAACCAAACACTTGATTTCTGAAGAAGACACATGCCCTGACGGACTTGTGCTTCCGACAAAAATGTTGCGAGTCTGGTTCTTGAGCGGTGCTGCCATACATTGGCAACTCATCATATAACCTCTGAGGACGGTGCAATAGTGTGGTACTGACGTGGACTGAGTGGCTTACGAGAGAAGCGATCTGAGTAGCTTGCTGAGGAGGACTCGTTAGCTTCTGCTCGGAGCTTTTGTCTGGGTAACGTGCAGAAGAGGGCGCTATAGCTTACACACGAAGCTTGGTCTGATTATTGTGCTGGAGAAGCCTGAGTTCCGTGCTGGAGAAGCTTCCCCTCGGGTTTGCTTGTTTGAGAAAAATTCATTTTCATCTGTCACAAGATTTTACCAAGATATCTTGCTGAGAAAGACCGGGTATCTTGGACTGGAAATTGTTCACATATCATGCTGAGGAAAATTGAGGAGCCTTGCATCATAAAATCTCTTCCGATAATGTGTGGAAGTAGACTGACTTTCTTACATCCAAAGCTTCATACAAATATGCAGACTGAAATCTACACACACACCCATAATATTCTGCGGCTGATTATTTGCATGAGAAAATTTGTTTGACTGTCTTCCTTGAGCATATCACATTCTGACTTTATTTCGGATGATAACATATTTCTAGCATCATGTATTGCTGAGCCAAAATTTTGTATATGACCCATACCTTTGACTGAAAATATACCGTTGATCTGGTATCTTACTTGTCTTGCTGCTGACTTGACTATTATTGCTGTGAGTATTTTGTACTGATGTAGGCTTGAGTTATCAGTACTGTTGTGAGGAGTGCACACTAATGCAAAATTGATCATCAGTCTCAAAATCAGATATTCCCCATTTCACTGCAGTCGGCTGAGAATTCCATTCTGTTTAGCTGAGTTTCCAAATATTTGAACTCTGTATTACTTCTTCGAGGCCGGTGTCAGTTGATGAGCAACTCTTTATAGGGGAAAAATAATGTAACACCGGGGCCCGAAAAGAAAAAGCAAAAGAAAACTCAACTAAACAAAAGCACACAACAATCAATTCACACACAATCAGTGTCACATATTACTGCTAGTCACATAATATGCATGCCTACTGAAGCACACAAATCTCGCGGGATCTCCGGTTCTACGATCTAGCATGCTGTGACGATGTGCACAAGGACGAATAAATGTGGGGAAGAATTGGTGTAAACAGCGCTACACCAAGTGCTAGCTTAGCCAGGTAGCAACCTGGACTAGCTCGGAGGCGAGGACGTACTTGGTAACCATGTAGCAGGACACGAATGTCGCGACCACATTATTATCAAGCTGACGGAAAATATCCGTACTCGTCCAAGAAAACGGGGAAAAACTGAGTCTGCTAGCATTGCCCTTTCCTGATGACTAAGATCATTAAGGGTTGCCAACACGACAAAATAAAAAGGACGATCCGGGATAGAAGCATGTCTACCACCGAAACAAAATGGGGCTGAAAGAAAGAAATCAGCGCGATACCGGAGCACCATTTCTGCAAACAGTGTCGGGATCACTTGGCATCACTCCGCTGGGACAGAAATGACACCAAACACCAAAGAAAAAGGAACTGAAGGAATGCAGAGGCTGAGCTGTAGTGGATCCGAACCGATGCTAGCTACACTCACCAGATAAACCGTTAGTAACAAATAATAAGGCTATATGCATGCTATGCAACAAACAAATGCAACAACCAAATGCAATAAAGAAGCCGGACTTTAAACTACCGATTTCTACTGGTTTCTACCGCTCGCGCTGACTAGGGCGTCCTACAGCCAAACCTGCTCTGATACCAAGCCTGTGGCACCCCGGCTCAGAGAAACCGGAACGCCCCCTATTCCAGCCCAGAGATTGAGGAGAAGTCTCTGGAATACGGCACTGCTTGACATAGAACAAACCAGCTCTTATTACAAGAATAAATACAAAGGTCTGATGTTACAAAGGAGCAATTCAGCACGACAACAGCGCTTGCGATAATACACTTGCTCTACGCTAGTAGCGAACAACTCGAAGCAGCGGAAATCTTCTGGTAGCGGAACAACGACGAAGGTGGTGAACTCCACTCCGCAGGGACTCTGGCTGGGACACGATCTAGCTCGCACGAACGGAAGCCACGACAAGCAATCAAGCAATCACGACATCACCTGCAATCTGGCATGACACGCCAGGTCAGTACATTGAATGTACTTGCAAGCTCACAACAACCATAAACATCAACGCAAGACAATAACATAGCATTAACAGGTTAATTAATTAACAACTACCATGATGAAGCAACTACTAAGCATGGTATGAACTGATACAATACTGATAAATCACCATCTCAGATCTCCATAACCATATCTCTCCTGGCTAACCGGCCAAGCAATATACCATCTCGATCACCTCGTGATCAAAACCAAACGGTGATCATTCCGGCGATCACAACCATGACCAACACTTGGTCTCAAACGGTGATCTTTCTGGCAATCACTACCATGACCAACACTTGGTCTCCAACATCAACATCCTGCCAATCTGTACTGCTCAAAATATTAACATAAGCATCACCTATAAGTCATTCCATCATGTGAGTGTTGATCGAACGGTGTGACCTAGTACGAACCCATGCCCATGACCGAGGACGCGGCTATCGATAGATTAAACACACACACTCTGTAGAGGTAGCGCACTTTACCCACACCACAGAACCCATGGCCTCGTACTCCCATTCGGGTGTACCAACGGCGTTCCGACAAAACCGATCTACTGCCATGACACTCTCCCGGCCACTCCGACTCACTCCCCACTAGGCTAGTCCTGGGTGGCCTCGTGTCTACCAAAGACACAACGACCACCGTCGTGGCCAAAACATAAACATCCCAAACAGGGACAAAAAGACGCCTAACAACAACTACGGGCACACAAGGTTATGTCTGCTTACCGGGCCAGGGCACCGCATGCCCATAACCTTCCCTCGTTGGAGGCACCGGCGAGAGGCCGGACAATAGACCGCATTAGGGCCTTCCCATAAAGGCAAATGTGGTTGCACTGGAAAAGCTCGGTTCGGTGGCACCTGACCAACTTAATGACGGAATTTAACCACAAAATATAACTGTGATAACTGATACTCCGATATCGTCAATCAACCTATAATCCAAGTCATAGCAATATCCAACAAATAATCCAAGCATCATAACATCATACCAAAAATACTCCGAGGACAGCATAACACTACTATCATGATGCATCCAAGAACGATAATACTATTACTCCAATAACAAGACAAACTATCCAACTAAGATCCACATGCAAGCATCATCTCCGAAATCATACTCCATAATATCAACTAGCATCATGATGAAAATAATTCTAGCCACTAATAATCCAAAGGCAGCATGACATCCAAAGTAATACTCCAAAGCATAATATCAGATACCACCATGAAAATAATCATAATATAAGCCACTAATAGTCCAAAGGTAACATGTCATCCACATAATCATCAAAATATACGTCCTAGAACTCCAAGCAATATCATGGCAATAGCAAGATCAAAACAATACTCCGAGAAATTGCCATGAACAAATCATGCATAGCTAATGCAATATTTTAAACAAGTTCAAATAAATAAACCATGTCAGTGCATTGCAATCGTGCAAATGGAGGGTGTGGCTTGCCTGGGGTGGAAGAAATCACTGGGAGAAAGTGCGAGAAGGTCGCGGAACGAATCGCCGGAAAACGTTCTCTCTGGGAGGGGGCTGATTAAGGGCAAGGGCATAACGGACATTTTCAGAATGTCAAAACATGGAGAAAATGATTCCATCAAAACGGGCTGGACGAACCGAAGAAGTGGGCTTTGGAATCACCTGATTTGGAGCTATGGGTAAAAAGATATGAATGTTTTCCTGCCAGGGACCTATCTGTAAAGAAATCATCACAAACAGGCCCTCGGCTGGAAAAACAGAACGTGTACTACGGAGAAATATGCCTTCTTCTCTGGAAAATGTATACCTCGCTGCAATAGAGAGAAAATACGCTTTCAGAAAAGGAAAACGTATTTTGGCCGAACAGAGGGAAAATACGCTTTCTGGAAACGAAAACGTACTCACGAGTCTACGCCTCCACTTAATCCAGTCAGCAGGGGCGGGGCCGGGCTCCAGGGTCGCTGACGGGCGGGTCCCACGAGGCTGGGGCCCGTCACTTATCCACGCTGGACCGGGCGGGGTCAACGGTGTGTGGCTTACATGTGGGGGCCACGGTTGACTCCTCTCCTCCCTCCTGCTTCCTTCTTCTTCCCCACGACGGGCAGAGGCAGAAGCTAGGCAGCACAGTGCCGGCGCTGGCCCCGCCGTTCCCGGCCACCTCCGGCCAAGATACGGGCACCGACGAGTGCGGGAAGAGGAGCTGCTCTAGCCTGGAGCAGAAGCAGGCGCCGGGGAGGGGTGTGGCCGCGGCACCGTAGGGTGGCAGAGAACCCATGGCGGCGGCCGGACTAGGGGACTCGCGGCCACGAGCACTCCGGCGCCGAACTGAGGGGTGGGGGAGGGCCGCCGGACTACGGGGAATCCTCTGGTGGTGGTAGAGTGGAGGGAGAAGCTCGGGCTTGAGCCAATTTAGGCCGAAACCGAGGCGGACATGGCGGCCATGGAGGAGGAATGAGGGGCTCTAGATCTCGGGTGAGTAGCTAGGGAAGGGTAGTGAAGTGATGGGGAACGGTTGGTGAGCTCAGGAGCGATCGGGGATGGCTATTTATAGCCGGGGCGAGGGGCACGGGCTCGGGTGCCGCCAGGCATGTCCGGCCGAGGTTCTGACGAGCTTCATCGAGCACGGGGGGCGCGGGAACACGACGAGGGGGGGTGCGGATGAGCCGCATAGGTCACGGAGACGAGCGGAGCTCGGGGACAAGAAGAGGAAGAGGACACCGAGGAGGGAAACGACGGTCGGCTACAACACATCTGTGGGCGCGCGGCGACGAGAGCTGACGGAGGGCTTACGGAGGGAGAAGTGGCTCCAGGAGGACGGCGACGACGCGGGCCAGCTGCTGGACACGCTCACGCGCGCGAAGACGATGAGAGGGGGAAGAGCCCGAGCAAGAAGCCATCTAGGGCGCGGCCAACGGCAGCAGAGCACGCGCACTGTGGTGCCATTGTCGTAGTCACCATGTGAACCGGGGCATTCAATGCTCTACAGCACCCAAAACGTTGTCTAGCTGATAGTCCGTCCAGGGGAGGTTGCAACTGAGGTGGTAGTTCGGTGAAAACTGCTATGGTTAACTGGTAATCACCCTCTAAAGTTTACTGCAGTAAACTTGAGTGAGCACTGGTGATCAACAGGAAGATGATTGGGAGCAATGGAGTTGTCTGCGTGGTTTAGGTACAGAAGGACTTTCATCCTGGTAACTTTGAGGATATTTGGATCAAGATTTAATGTAGTTGCTTTACAACCACATAAACTGGTCCAGAATCAAGATTTGGATGGTGCACTCACATGGTGTGACCAATTGGGCTGAAATTTGGCAAGGCTTTATGATTTGGACATATAGAGATGCTGTAAAGATTTCATACCAATTGGATTCACCAAAATGGTACTTGCTTCACAGCTATTCTCTCTGTCCAGAAACTTGCAAGAATTTTGGGGCAATATTGGCTAGGTGAAATGGTGCCAAATTTGGTGGAGAGATGTAATTTGGGTAGGGGAACAATATGGTATTTTTCTCAGAATTAATGAAGCAATATAAAATGCACTTGCTTCACAACCTGAAAATATTGCCAGAATCCAAGATTTGGTCCTGTGCTCACATAGATGATTGTATGGGTCTAAAATTTGGAGGAGACTTATTATATGAGCACATGAAGAGGCATGCCAAATTTCAACTCATTTGGATAACCCTAGCTAGCACTTCCTTCACAATGCCTTTTGACTGACAGAAAGTTTGAAAAATCGCTGAGGAAGATTGGCTAGGCAAATAAAGTTGAATTTTGGCATGAGGCAATTATTTGGACATAAAAGAATGCCCAACAAGTTTGGGAGCAAACAAGATTGGATAGGTGGCACTTCCTTCACAGAAAGCTACACTGGACAGAAATGAAGAATAATTATTGAGGAATTATTCTTGGGCTAGAACAGGAAATTTTGGGCATATTTGAGCAACATATGACCCAAAGGAATTATGAGATTAATTGGGATTTTTGGGAGTGACAGAAATATACGTTGCTTCACAACCTAGGGCAGATAGGGTTACTCCTTTAGTAGAAAAAGGAATATTCCTGAGAGAAAGAAATTAGGGTTTGGTCAAAGAGTGAAGTGACATGATATTGGCAAGGTTTTGAGAATGCTGAGCCACTTGGGAGGGGGAATGAGGATGATTTCCCAGGTGACAAGGCCACAGAACCACTCCAAGAAAAAAAATCAGAGCAAAAACCAATAAATCAAAAGAAAAAGAAAAGGGCCAAAATCCAGGCTGTTACAGAGGAGGGGGCAAACCAGCCCACTAAGGGGCCCCCTAGCACTACTAGGGAAAAGCCTAGCAGCAGCGCGGGTTTTTGGCCTACCAGTAGCGCGGGCACCGGCGCTACTAATAGGGCGCTACTGCTAACCCATAGCAGCAGCGCGTGCGCGCCCGTGCTACTGCTATACAAGTGTAGCAGTAGCGTGCTACGTGGAGGCTCGCTACTGGTAATAGCTCTAGCGCTCTTTGGCCGAACGCGCTACTGCTATTGTCACGCTGCTGCTAACTTTCCTCCACTCGCTACTGCTAATTTTAGTAGCTTTTGTTTTTTTCTGCATATTTGTTTTGTATTTGAACAGGCTTTATACACGAATCTTTAGCACATACAAATGTCATCATCATACACATACAAATCCATGCGAGACCACAAATGTAATCATAGAATATACATACAAATAGTCTCATCATAATTATCATCCAACACAAAGTGGTATATCATCATCATCTCAAAAATAGCGATACATGCAAGTCTTGAATACTTGCAACTACAACGTCATCCATCTAAACAATGATATATGCGAGAAGTGCTATCACTATGAGTGATAGTGGAACTATGCAGTACATGAGGCGGCGGTCATGAGTCCTCTCTCGCGCTCGCCTGAACCTCAATTAACTAGCTTGTGCTTCTTGTCTGCTTTTGAAGCCCTTATGGCTGGCACCCGAGACCCCCTACACTTGCGCCTGACACTCATGCCACTCATCATACACTCCCGGAACCTTCCCTTCATACACGACATAACACTTCACCATCAAGAAACTAGGTACCTGTTAGAGATGCATCTTCATCAAGAGGATGCACAATCATATGCAACAAAATATACTAGAGCAACACGAAAAGAAAGGGTTAGCAACTAGATGCAACATACAGTACGCAAGGTAATTAAGTAGAGGTAAGCATGTCTTCGTAGGAAAACTAACAAAGTAGTGTTACGCAAGTTCGGCAGGTATCGTGGACATCACAAAGTTTCATCGCTAGAGAAAGTATACAAGTTCAACCGACACATATCATCATCATCGGCATCGTTAATCACTAGAAGTTCCATCCTTCCGTATCATCGAGGATGGACCCTAGATTCTTGAACGGCATGAGGTCTAGACGTTGCATGCCTATGCGAGTTCGGATATCAGCTCGTGATATAGGGCCGTGGTGGAAGATCCCCTTCTCATCGACGACTTCTTTCATGATGATCATCGCAATGTCCCTTTGGATGCGAAAGAAGTCATCTCTAAGTTTATAATCCGCTTCTCCAGGAGATTCTAGCCACTTGTGGACATGATCATCATTTCTGCTTGTCATGCGAAGCTTTTGGTGATCCGTGCTGAACTCAATCATGAGATGGACGATGTAGAATCCATCCTTCTTGCTTGATTTTGGGACATGGATGCAGGAGAAGTTAGGTTTATGCGCGAAACCCATCTTCTTGTTCCTTTGTTTCCTGATCTGCACGTGGCCACCTCTAATGCTGAAGCCTTGGAGAGCATCATCTAGAATATTCATTATGTGGGTGTAGTCCTTTTTCTCGTAGTCTCTAGAAGAGTCGAAATACACGGCGTGGGAGACTTGCGGGTAAAGAACGATAAGGACGGCGCGCCCGTTGCTGCGGGGAAAAGTCACCTCAAATTATTCTCCATATGATCGAGAAGGAATGATTGAAATGTACGAAAGGGTTGTCCGGAACTGACTTACTTTGGATGATAAGGCAGGAGGACAATTTCCTGGTCCTTATTCTGTACCATGAAGTTTTGGATGTAGTCCCTAGCAGTTTCACGCTCAAGGTCGCCGAGACTCAAGAAAGACTCGTGCATGTAGTATGGATCCGCCACAGAGATTTGCGAGACTTCTTCTCTCTTCATGACGGAGCTCATATGTAGCGCAAAAAGGCGGACGATTGTAAAATCGAGCCGCCTTGTCAGAAACATCTCAAAGATATGGTCAAACCGCAGGAAGAACACCTCCGCGGGCCGTGTGTCGACGTAGCACTTCCCCTCATGCACACGAGCCGCGTATGTTGGATATCCTGGATCCTTTGAGGCTAGTAGGCTTTTCTCAGTCGACATCACATGGTCATGCAGTCTCCTGAGATCCCCTGATAGTGCCTCCAGTGGTTTCAGCGGTAGCATCGGCTCGCCCGTGAGATGGAACATGGCCGCACCTTTCATGGGTACACGCTCTTCAGAATCCATCGTCTGGCTGCTATGTGCTCTGGCTTCTTTGGAGGCAGCTATCTTCCCCAATCTCTTCCTCTCCTTTTTCTTGGGCACACCTTCCAGACCCTTCCTTAACCCCTGTCCCAGTGTTCCCGGGCTAAGTACTGTATGACCCTCGCGCCCGGCTAGTTGAGCCTGTGTTGAGGCGGCATCTTCAGGCATGTCCTGTGACGATTTCATGAAGAGAGACTTTTTGCAATCCCTGCTACAACCTTCCTGCCCGGGCATATCATCCATATCCTCATTAGCATGCTGATAGCCCGATTCATCATATGGTTGACTCATCATATCTATGTCACAGTTATACGCGTTTGTATTGAGGAAACCCATAGGGTCGACCTCCGTCTCATCATCCATTCTCTGTTCTACAGGACAAATTACATCAGCTAGTACTATTGCACCCCCTTCATCATGTCGTCCGCCGCTCTCACCCGGCACTACAGGAGCTGGTAATTGCGTAGGCGGGGTGGTGGTCTCCGCACATGCTTGTTGATGTGTGGTTATTGGTGTGCTCTCAGCCGGCTCTAGACGAATAAGATTTTTCGGCCATAGCAGCACCCAACCCTTGCAGCTTCCAATCCACGGCGGGGTCTCGTCGTCCTCTCCCACATGCTGTACTGGAGGAGGCAAATCCTCGTGCCCCGATTTCACACTGGACAAGCTAACCCTAAAGTGCCCAGCGGGGATCGGCTGGTTGTGGAACGTGGGTTGCAAGGGGTCCATTATCATCCCCTTTCCCACGTCCACCTTCTGGCCTTTGATCAAGTAGAGTATGGTGGACGGGGTTTCTTTGGCCTGCAAACACATATGTCTATGGCGTAAAACATCCGAAAGGCAACGAAAATGGAATATTACATATATATATATCTTGGTGCGACATGTAATTACCGTGACGACATCGAGCTCAGCCAAAGACGAAGGCCCACCTAGCGCGCCAGAGACTGAGGACGGGCTGCTATGAGCGGGAGCGGCTGTGAGAGGAGGCCCGGTTGCGTGAGCAAGTGATGGTGCAATGGTGTTGTTGTTCATGGAGTTGCTCCCGGCGAAACTGGGCAACGGGAAATCATGTACGGTCTTGTCTGGATTTTCCTTCGTCCAGTTGATGATAGCTGGAACCAAGTTAGTAGCGAAATCATTTCTGCAGGTAGTTACAGCTGCATTGACTGCCTGCTATAGCAACTCATTTTTGTCCTCCGCTTTGTTTTTCGCGTCCTCAGCTGCTTTTTTCTCGACCGCAAGCTTCACCTTCGCGTTGATGTCCGCCTGACTAAACTTCTTTTTCTGCTTCTTGGCCTCCGGGCCCTCGTTATAAAACACTTTCCACGTGGCGCTGTCTCCAGCGCCGTGCACACGACCATATTGCGGCCGCTGGCCCAAAGGGAGTCCCTTAAGTTCGTTCAAGGCCCGGTTGAGAGGGGTGTCCCACTTGGGCCTCATCGGAGAAGTAGGGCTTTCGGCTGCAAGCTGGTGTTGCTTCTCCTGCAGAAGGAGCGTGAACCGTTTAGGAATGTGTAGTCGACTAGATATGGAGCTAAATGTAAGGTGGTAAAAGAGTAATTACCAGTAGTCTAATCAATTTCCTCATGATCTTGTCCGTGTAAAAAACCTTCTTTTCCTTGTCCCACTTGTAGCAGGCCCTGATGAAGTCACGCTCAAAGGAGTTGGTGAACTTCGCGAAGGGGTCTAGGATACCCGCGGCTTCACGTTCCGCGTCCTCCTTATCCCATATGGGCCTTTTACCGAGGTAGGCACGGCTTCCGAGGCGATGCTTCCCCGTGTTCCTTTGCTGAAGGCTCTTGAATTTCGCAGCCTTAGCCTTAGCTGCCTCGGTAGCGCAAGTGTCCTTGAACTTTTCAAACTCCTCTTCCCTTAGTGTCGGATTTCCTCCAGAATCTTGGACAGGGGTTCCTCAGCCTCAATAGCTCATTTCACACTCCCTTTCCAGGAGGCCAAATCATTGTTGAACATGCCCATGGCGTCATTGTTAATCTTTTTCATCTTCGGATCATCCCACGGTTGTTCTATGTTATCATCCCGGTCGGGGAACTTGAATCTCTTGTGCAACTTCGTCAGGAGCAACTGCGTCAAATGTTCTTTACTCCTTAAGTCATCGTCGTTGATGCTCGCGCATTCCCGTAGGATGCATCCTACTTGGTTCCCATAGCACTTGCGAGGTTCTTCCGGCTCTAATGGCTCAAACTTGCTAGGTGCCATCTTTGTGATCACTAGTCGTCCAATCCCTAGTTTGTTAGGTTTTCGTATCCTCTGCTTCTTCGGCTTGTTCTTTTCGGTAGCGGCATTGGCGCCGGTACCTTCCCCGCCGGTATCTTCCCCGCCGGTACCTTCCCCGCCTCTCTCGGCGCCGCCATCGGTCTCGGCGCCGCCATCGGTGCCGGCGCCGTCGGTGTCGATGTCAGCGTCAGTACCATCATCGAGGCCGACCTGCAAACCTTGCTTAGCAGTCAAATAGTCGAGGTACTCTTGTTCACCCTCATAATCCATCTCGTCTGCATCTTGGTCAGAAGGCCTAGTTTCTTTGTTGTTCGACATGTTTGCCATGATTAAGTCTCCTCGTTTAATTCTAAAAGTATGAAAAAATGAAAAATGACATAAAAAGAAATCCTGTGTGCCGGAATGTCATTTTCCAGCAATTCTCAGCACTCAGATCATGCCAACAAAAAATCTATCATGCCAAAATTCACGGAAAATTTTGGCATGACCTTTGCTAAAAAATGGACATATCGAGCGCCTGAAATTCACCGGAACGGAAATGAATCAACATTCCGGCGTAACATAGGCCACTCGGATCATTCACCTGCACATAATCATCATTTTCCAAATATGACATGTCTAAAACTAAATAAACCTAGCTAAATTCATAACTAAATAGATAACCTAATTAACCTACTGCCCTAACTAAAACCTAAGTAAATTAACCGAAGAACCCTAGCTAGCAGAGAGAGGAGGAGCGCTTGGGGGGTTTACAGAGCATGCAGGGGCGAGGAGGCAGGCCCGACGACGGCCGAGGTTGGGAGGAGAGGAAGCAGAGGAGGGAGGTGTCGCGCGTCGGGGTCGGGGGCGAGCGCCGGGGTCGGAGCCGAGGCCGGGGTGGGGGTCGGGGGCGAGCGCCGGGGTCGGGGGCAAGCGCCGAGACACGGCGAGGGAAGAGAGAGTGGGGATTTGGGGGGAAAAGAGGCGGGATGAAGCAGAGAGAGTGAGGATTTTGGGTTAAGTGGACGTAGCAGTAGCGCATTTAGAGCAAACGCGCTACTACTATTACAGGCAGCTATAGCGGTTTTATACAGAAACCGCTACTGCTACCTTGACTAGCTGTAGCTCTTTTTCAGTAAAGCGCTACTGCTATAACCAGTTTCCCTTTTTCTTTTCCTTTATTTTCTCTCACTTTTCTTTTTTCCGAGAGCAGTGAACGAAGGGAAGGCGATATATATATTGCATCATTTGACGGTTCAATATGTATACAAAATAGGAACATATATATATTACATCATTGGACACATGCATAATAATGGCTAAGTGTGTATACAAAATAGGAACATATATATATATATTAAATCATTTGACCGATAGCATACGGTTCCTCAGCGTTGACGTTTTTGTTTTTGAGTCAGCTTCTTTCCCTTCTTGTTCGTTGAAGAATAATTGAGCCCCTCATTGTGACTTTGCCTTTTCCATGGAGTACGATTTTTCTTAGGTAATGTAGTATTGATTCTTCTTTTGACATATACTTCATCATCATCGTCATCTTCCCTCATTGGGTTGCCGTACTGATCGTAGTCTTCCTCGTTGGCGACTCCATCCATTCCAATGATGTTCCTTTTGCCTCTCCTCATGACAACACGGCTGGGATTGCACGGGTCGGTTATGAAGAAGCATTTTGTCACGTGCTTAGCGTGTACCCATGGCTCTTTTTTGCGATACCGTTCACGGTAGCGCTCTTGGCGTCGGGTATAGTCATGGTAGTGAAATACCGGTTTTCTCTTTCAACATTCTTAGCCCATCTGACACAGAACATCGTCGTGTTGTGCAGTCCAGAGTAGTCAAGCTCCCACATCTCCTCAACCCTTCCGTAAAATCTTTCAGTTGTGCCGTTGTCGCTGCCGGTCATGCATTCCATCGTCGCCCCTGAGTTCTGATTATCACTATCCATATCTTTGGCCTCCGTGTAGAACGTGTATCCATTGATATCGTATGCCTGATAGGTTATGAGGTTGGGCGAGGGGCCATGTGCTAAGGCGTATATGAGCAATCCGTCCTTAGAGCCCTCCTCCGGGGGATTAGCAATAATATGCTCTTTGAACCAATGCAGGAAAGTGGAGTTGTGCTCTCTAGTAACTTCGGCGTTCGTCCTGCATACCCCCCGGTCACGATACTTCTTTGCGATAATTTCTTTGTGCAGTGCCACGAAATGATCTACCTTGTCTAGGTGTTGTAGCACTACCAAGTTTGCTCTGTGAAAGTCACTGCATCGACCTGAGTATGCCACGTGCAGTTCCCTGCGACCGTTGGAGTGACCTTCTCCTTCGAGCCTCCCATTGTGCTTGTTAACAGGCAAACCAACACTAACACCACGCGGCTGCAGGTCTGCGCCATATAGAAAATTTTCGCAGAAAGAGATGCTCTCTTGTGCCACATAGCCCTGGACGATGCTTCCATCCGGACGGGACATGCTACGAACGAATCCTTTGATAATCCCATTCATCCTCTCAAACAGCATCATGTTGTGCAGAAATGACGGCCCCAGGTCTATTATGTCGTCCACAGTATGGACACATAGATTCACCATCACGTCAAAGAACGCAGGCGGGAAGTACATCTCCAGCTCATTCAGTATCACAACAATCTCTTCCTGTAGCCTTCGGAGCTGCTTCAGACTGATCGACTTTTGAGAGATGACGTCGAAAAAGTTGCAGAGACCAATAAGCATGTCACGGACGAGCTTGTCCATTATCCCTCTAAGGGCAACAGGTAGTATCTGCGTCATCATCACATGATGTGACACCCCAAAATTTTTACCATGTTTTATTAATTAAAATTATGCCAGGAAATAAAACTTTTCCATTTGTCTTGATTTTCCCCTTTTGATATTATGGGTTTTTACCTCAAGTGAAAACTTTCCAAAAAAATATTGTTGGACTTGCATGCTCTCTCTATAAAACAATTCTTATTTAGTGGATTTAATTGCAAGGTTTGCCTTTCCCTGAGCTTTATTCTTTTAAAATGATTTTTCATGAATTTGGAGCCTGTTTGCACTGCAACCATTTGGCAAATGCATTTAAAATTTCCACCAAAATTTGGGGATGTCATGTGATATCTCCACATCACTTTTATGCAAAAATATCTTTTGGTCATTGGAGATTTTGAGCTCTGCACCAACTTTTCCAATCTGGTCCAGTAGGCATTTTTGCACTACAACCTATTTAAATATTCTTTTAAAAATTCTTCCAAGTGTTTGGAGATGTCAGTAGATGCATATAATTCAACTTTATACCAAAACCCAGTGATGTTCTTTGAAACTTTTGAGTGAATCAACCTCTTTTTCATTCTGGTCCAATTTGATGATTTGTACTGCAACCCTACTTTATTTTGCTCTAGTGACCCTGAGATTTTTCCTACTTAAAGCCCTCCCTGCAAAACCCTTAAGTACAGGAGAGTGGACCAAATGGATGATTTTAAGTGCATGCAATGAGACCTCTTTCCTTCTGTCCAAAACTGTAGTTTTGCAAAACTTGCACTAGCAAGTTTCTGGTCTTTCTCAAATGAGCTTGCCAGCATCATCTACATCTAGAGAGACCCTGATCTGGAGATTTTGGCCACTCCAAGAGTTGCCTAAATGCACCTAGCATTCTGTCGAACACTTGGTGTGCACAGTCAGTTTTGGGCATGCTTCCTAGTTTGCACTATGATCTTGTTCCACTGACCCAGCAACCTTGTCCACTAAACTCCTGGCTATCCCTATCCTAGTCCTGTTAATTGCCAGCCTCACCCTCGCACTCTAGGCCGCCCTGGCATTTCGTCTCGCATGTCCCGTGTGTGCTCTGGGCGCGCCCAGAGCGCACGTTTTGCACGCGCGCGCACTGAGCCGCCGCGTCGCACTGCCGCCCTCGTCGCGTCGCGTCCCTGGCCCCTGCTCGCCCGCTGAACCGCGCACTACGCTCGCCCACTCTCCACGACACCCCTGGCGCCCTACAGCGCCGCCGTCAGAGGCATTTGGCGGCACGCCGACGTCGGCAGCAAGCCCCTGCCATGGTCGGCACCGCCCAAACCACACCAGCGCGCCAGCTGCCCCTATGAACAGCTCAAGCTTATCCCGAAGCTCGTCGGCACGCGCTCGTCGCCGCCACGTCACTCTGCAGTTACAGCACGGCTGTCGCCAGCGTTCTTATCCACAGCTGCCGCGGTCCAGCCTCGAGCGCCTATTTAAGGGATCCCCGAACTCGTTCAAGACCTCAGGCGACCTCCAGCCTTCCCTCTAGAGCTCCCCAAGCAGTGGATTGGCCGGTAGAGGCCATCTTCCCCAAACTCCGGCCGGTTCGGCCGCCGCTGCATTCCGGTGCCATTCGCCGCAACCAGCCACTCCCCCGCCCATCCAGCACCACCACTCGCTTCCTCTTGTCCTTGCGGAGCTGCCCAGTGCCTCAGCCTCGATCGGAGACCACCGGAGCCCAAAACGCACTTCTCACCCGTAGCCCCCTCCGCCGCGGAGCTCGCCGCCGGCGACTCCTCCCACCACCGTCGACCCAGCAACCACCGAGAGGACCGCCCCGGTCTGGTGGGTCCATCCTTGCCCTCAGGTGCCCTCGAGGAGCCGCCGTCTGTCGCCGGCGATCGCCGGAGTCCCGCTCCCGTTCGGCGGAGAAGAGGAGGGAGAGGGAAGAATGGTCAAACCTGACCAGTGGGCCCTCTGGACACACTGTCAGTGACCCGCGCGCCCGTCTTCTCTGATTAAGTGATAGCACAAAGTCCCGAGTACGTCTCCTCTGCTGCGAAAGCGTATTTTTCCCGAAACGTTTTCTTATCTGGTTTTATTTAAAAACAGAAGTTTGACTGATCTTTGACTGGCTATAACTTTCAAAATAAAACTCCAAATGATTTGATTCTTTTTCCTACCTCTCTCAAATTTCATCTAGTTTATTATAAGATTTATTTCAAAAATATTTGAGACAACTTTTTGTACTATGTTTGAAATATTTGTTATTTGAATATTTCTCAAAATAGGATTTTGGAGAGAAGAGAAAGCTTTCAAAAAAAGTGCACCCTTTGCATACTCTTGAAGGCAAGCATTTCTAAACTCTGGCATAATATTTTTGTGTGGTGTTTTGATACGGTTACAACACCACTTCGACTTGGAGCGTGCGTCATTTCTATGTATCGATCAGTCACATGCATGAGTGCCCATTGGAGATGTTTTGCTGTTAGTAATGGATATGCTGGTGATAGTGTTCATCCTCGTGAGCTTCTCATGCATACCGGAAGGAAGCCGGGAAAGTCGTGGTCTTGGGTAGACACGAGCTTGTCCCTAGTTCCTCCTTGAGACGAGTATGTCCGGTATGGCATGGTAAGGCCTGATGAGTGGTGAGTTTATCTGTTAATGGTAGTATTGTTGGAAAATACCTGGACCTCCTGAGTCGGTCGTAGGTCGAGTCTTGTTTAGTAGCTTCCCCTACTTGTTTTGTACTACCACTTGTCCCTGCCGCGGGTAGGGTACGGTTCAGTAGGTTGTCAACCCCTTACCAAAGCGCACACCGTACAGAGAGGCCATGGTGGAAGATACCGGAGGCCTCCGGTAGGCATGCCACCTGGTCCGGGGGCATGGGTGTTTCCGGTTGGGACCGAGAGGGGGGCACCCCTTAGAGCGCGCGAATATAAATTTGATCCCATGCTACGTCGAGGTTGTAGCCTCCCCACTTAGAGTTTTGCTTGACAGGTGTCGTGGGTGATTCCAGACACCGGTAAGCTAAGCTGGTGTGTGCAGGTCAGGCGTGTTTTCAATTAAAAGGCCGTAGGCGGAATTAGTCCTGATGGACTAAATAAATCCGTTACTCGTGGGTAAAGAGTACACCCTCTGCAGAGGTCATATCTTTTGGATGGCCATGTTCATTGGTAAGGACTACAGACTGAGAAGGGTTTAGTAACGGTATTCGGATGGAGAACGGCTAAACTAGAAGCTAGTAACGGTTTTCGGATGGAGACACGGTTAAACTGGATCATAGTAACGGTATTCGGATGGAAGGCGGCTTAATTAGATTCTAGTGACGGTCTTCGGATGGAGAAACAGCTAGACTAGATTTTATGTGGTGACGCTCAGACGCCCGACTGCGGCATTGTTAATTTATTTGCAACTTCTCGAGGAGTCATTTCAGACACTCGGTCAGAGCATTCTATTTTACTCCCATATTGCATGTTCATGTTTCTTCCTGCATGCGTGCATCTCAGATTTTTATTTAATTTGTGACAGACGTATAATCATGATTATTTCGGAGCATGATTATCCCTTGTTATTTTATACACGTGTTCTTAATGTTTGCGAGAACATTCAAACGTACTCACTGGCTTGTCCCTGGCTATTGCCTTGGCCAGATTTCGCGCATGGTGATAGCATTACGACGACAGCCCCGGAACCCCTGTAAAGGTGATAGCAGCCTCGCGAAGATAGGAGTTATCCTGGTCAGCTGTTCTTGTGGGAAATGGAGTCCCATAGACGCAGATGAACCACAAACCGCTTCCGCCATCAACCATTAGAAACCAAGTGTTGTACTCCTAGGCCACAATGGTCTTGTACTGCATATTTTGTACCTTGCTTGGAATTCTTGTATCAAGTTGGTGCCTCATCAGCTAACAGTAATCCTGGGGCTGGTGAGCACAAAGGCCGTTTATCTGGGAAATTAATATCCCAAAAATCCGGTCATGACAGACTTGGTATCAGAGCCAGGCTGACCATTGGCTAATCCTATCTTAGCCAGGTCAATAAACCTAGGTTAACCAAACCACCAGACCTTAACCTAGCCCCGGCCAAGCTTCTCGCGTAAGATAGCCCCATAGTGACCCGACGCCTTTCGGCGGACGGCGCCCAACCTATCAGCCTAGCCCGTCGATCACGCGCCAGTGACCGACACCCAACCCGTCTCATTCTGAAGCGTGCAGAGGAAGACTCCGTCCCCTTTTCCTATAAAAAGGGCACGCTAGCCTCAACACAGCACAGCACAACCCTTTCCCCATACCATGCCACGATGCCTGGCCCCATTGTTCACAATGAGACCACAGCGACCAACCTTGGAGGTTTTGTGACCGTGCTCGCAAACCTCACCCGCCGTGCCTATGCTTTAGAAGAGCCTCCTGAATATGTTGTGTACCGAGGACCCATGTACGGTGAGAGCCGTCAGTACTGGGCCACTGTGCAAATCTATGGTAGGGGTCTGTCGCCAGAAGGCCCCTACAGGTTCACTGGAAGGACAACTTCCTTTGAGCCACAAGCCATCCAACTGGCAGCCCGAGAAGCTATAGTCCAACTCCGGCACTTGTCGCCCAGAGTTAACTGTCGCTCGTTCTACTACTACCCCAGTCGTGACGGGTATGGTAGGCCGCCCCAGGTTGCCAACGGAGATCACGAGACAGACCCTGCACTAGTGCACCTGGTGCGCTATGTAAGCGCACTAGAGCAACTGTTCGATCAAGTCACCCTTGATCTGATCGCAGCTCGTGGAGAACTGGTTCGCCGAGCCCCGACGAGAGGAGAAACGGAGCCCGATGCCGACAACCCAGTCGTGCTGTTCGGACACCTGATCGATCCCTAGAGTGCTTTGGTGTCCCCAGAAGCGCTTCGTCGCCTTTTGGGAACCCGTTCCAACGGGATTGTGGCCAACAACCCCCGCGATGGTCATCACCACTTCCCCGACCCTGCAGCCCCTCAACCCCAACCAGCTAATCCCGACGGTGAAAACCGTGGAGAAACCTCGGTATCCGCCAGGCTAGCCCACTTAGACATTAACGAAGTGGACTAAGTCGCTCGAGTAGTATCGAGCCTTAGTTTACCTCCGCTTGTAACGGTGTGACCTTGTATCGCTTTTATTTAATGCTGTCTGCTTGTGCGTCCCTATTTTTTTGGAGTAGTAGCTATGCATATGTACGTTAGCGTACAGTTGCATTTTTAAATTTCGGGCGCATCTACCAAGACCAACCCCGACGGCACCCACAGTAATGCGTCACATTTATGTGATATGTATATCTGTGGCTTTGACCCAAGAATAGGATCGACAACCAGTTACCCTTCACCACGGTGGATAACCCAGCCCCAATGCTATATAAAGGCCACCTCGTGACCTTGCCGAGTACCCCTCACATTGTGCCCAACGCTCACAGCCATTTCCTTGACATGCCGACCCCCAGTATTTACCTGAGAACCCCAGACGCAACCCCTGGTAGTTTTGTTAGATTATTGTGGGACTTTACCTGCAGTACCATGAGTGCCACCCATCCACCCCAGTACGAGTTGCTCAAATCAAGGATCACCCCATCCATCTTGAAGTATTGGGCAGTGGTGCACATCCCTCCCGAATACCCAAACCAAGACCCAACGGAAGTTTCCTTCGTGGGAAAATCCATGCCGACTCCGCATATGGCCATAGAAGCTGCTGCGTACGAGGCGCTCGCTCGTCTCCGTTTCGCGGTGCCCTATGCCAGCGAACGAGGATATTATTATTTTCCGAGTCGTGCAGCACCCGGAGAAGTTGCATCTTTTCCCGGTGGACGTTGAGAGAGATCCAGTACTGGCCGACCATGCTCAGTACGTTATCGCCCAGGAGCGTTTGACTCAGCGAGTAATGGGTTATCTCCAGAGCCTCGCTGATTTAAATCCTCGGATCGCTATTGGCAGACCACTGAGGCCTGACCAGGAGAGGCGCATTCATCGACTGGTCAACCCGCTTCCCCCGACAGAAGAAGAGTGTGCCCCAGTGCCAGAGGCGTTTTCTCAGGACCCTGTCCTTTTGCCATTTTCTTTGTAAACGTCACCGCTGTGTTTGTTGTCCCAGTGTTTATTTACGTGTTGTAACTTGTGCGTGGTACCCAAATTTGTGCTACGGATCGGATTTTTGGTTTCAATTATGTGGGCAATTTTGCTGCTATTGATTTTGTTTTAACTAAATTTTTTTCGCTCGCGATAAAAATTTTGTAGTGAGTTTTTCTTTCACCGAGTTACTGCAGCGTATTTATCTTCACGACATAGATTTTTATTCGCGCAGCACCCTGACAGCAGACTCACAACCGCAACCTCTCGACCTTGTGCGCTATTTCCAAATCCTCGTACACATTTTTTGCACCTAACTGATCACACTCGAGGACACCGCAGTCTCAGTAAGAGAGATTTGCGAGTAATCATTCGGGCGTGAGTTGCCCCAGCACACCGACAGCAGTCAGCACTCGACGCCGCACCTAATCCTCGTGATCGTCGCCACCGCGAAGAGCTAGCACTCGAGCGGCAGCATCACGACGATCATCCAGGATCATCGCGCAAAAGAGCACGGATAACCCCAGCAGCACCGCCAAACCTCCGCACACCAGGACCACATACCAGTCCGGCATCGCCTCCGCCATCAGAGCCTCATCTCGAGCTCCTGCTAACAGCAATGGAGGAGAAGGAGGGAGAAGTAGAAGCGAGGCCAGGTGTGAGGAAGAAGAAGGAAGCACCGCGACCATTTTATAGCACGAGATCGGTGTACGGTGGGCGAGGTCCACCAGCGCCACTCGTCGCCCGATCGCCGGTGTTCGGAGGCGAGTCCGCGAGCAGTGCCGACAGTGCACTGGCCCGCGAGGTGAGTGCACGCTGCACCGGCAGCTAGCACGTTGTCACACCCAAGATGTGACCCTATCCTAAAGGAACTCGAAGGTCCCACCAAGGATAGAAGCGCATCTTGAAGACGCTTTTGCAAGGTGGATATCATTACATCAACATTACATAATATTTGGGGATACATACAAGGCATACCTGCCGCAAGAATACATCAATACATCATACATAAGAACAACATCCGACTACGGATGAAACATAAACAGAAACTCAACGACATCCACCCTTCTAGCCCAGGCTGCCGACCTGGAACCTATCCCCTGATCGAAGAAGAAGCAGAAGAACTCCAAAACAAGACATCGCTCTCGCGTCATGATCATCGCATAACCTGAACCTGCAACTGGTGGTGTAGTAAACTGTGAGCCACGAGGACTCAGCAATCCCATTACCATGGGTATCAAGACTAGCAAAGCTTAAAGGGGAAGGAAAAGGGTAAGGTGGTGAGGTTGCAGCAATGACTAAGCATGTATGGTGGCTAACTTACGCAAGTGAGAGCGAGAAGAGAAGCAAAGGAACGGTCGTCAACTAGCAATGATCAAGAAGTGATCCTGAACTCCTACTTACGGCAAACATAACCCATAAACCGTGTTCACTTCCCGGACTCCGCCGAGAAGAGACCATCACGGCTACACACACAGTTGATGCGTTTTAATTAAGGTCAAGTGTCAAGTTCTCTATAACCGGATATTAACAAATTCCCATCTGCCACATAACCGCGGGCACGGCTTCCGAAAGATAATACCCTGCAGGGGTGTCCCAACTTAGCCCATCATAAGCTCTCACGGTCAACGAAGGATAAACCATCTCCCGGAAAGACCCGATCAGTCTCGGAATCCCGGTTTACAAGGCATTTCGACAATGGTAAAACAAGACCAGCAAAGCCGCCCGAATGTGCCGACAAATCCCGATAGGAGCTACACATATCTCGTTCTCAGGGCACACCAGATTGTCCAAGCTTCCGATAGGCCAGCCCAGAGTTGCCCCTGGTGGCCACCGGCGACTGACGGGTTGGACCAACACTCGGAGGAGCACTGGCCCCGGGGGGTAAAATAAAGATGACCCTCGAGAGCGCGACTCCCAAGGGAAAAGAAAATAGGCTAGGCAAATGGTAAAACCAAGGTTGCACCTTGCTGGAAGAGTTTTATTCAAGGCGAACTCTCAAGGGGGTCCCATAAATCACCCAACCGCGTGAGGGACGCAAAATCAAGGAACATAACACCGGTATGATGGAAACTAGGGCGGCAAGAGTGGAACAAAACACCAGGCGTAAGGTCGAGCCTTCCACCCTTTACCAAATATATAGATGCATTAATAAGATAAGAGATATTGTGATATCCCAACATAAACATAATCCAACATGGAGCAATCTTTATCTTCACCTGCAACTAGCAACGCTATAAGAGGGGCTGAGCAAAGCGGTAACATAGCCAAACAATGGTTTGCTAGGAGGGGTGACGAAGGTTAGAGGTTCATGGCAATTTGGGAGGCTTGAGGAGCAAGTGAATAGGTAGCGCAGCAAAGCGATAGAACGAAGCAACTAGCATAGCAATTATAGTAATGAGATCCAAGGTGACGGTCATCTTGCCTGAAATCCCGCTAGGAGGAAGAACGAGTCCATGAAGAAGATGAAGCCACGAAGACGAACGAATCCTCACGATCGCAACGACACGGGAACTATCGAGAAGAAGCACACAACAAGGTAAACACACCACACAAGAACAAGGCATGATGCTCAACCAAGAATGATGCATGACAAGACTATATGAAGCTACTCATGACAAAAGATGATGCATACAAGAACAACACATCAAGGCAAGTTTAAATGAGGCCGGAAACAACATATAACAATTCCGGTAAGTCCTCATATGCAAATTTTGAAATTGGTCCAGAACTGAATAAGCATTAAGTTGAAGTTTTTAAACAGCAAGTTAAAGAGCACCATGATGATCTACACGAAATTCTAGTCAAGTTACATATAAAGTTCATTAGATTCGGAGGTACGGCCTAGAAGATATGAGCAAAACAAGGTAAACATGGCATTGATGCAAAATGCATACAAACATCAAGCAAACACCTCAAAACAAGGATGCAACATGAGAATATGAAACTACATGCAAAACTAAGCAAGTTTCATATAGAGCACGCTCAAAACGGAGCAACGGTGCAACACATACACTCCAAACAAGACAGAGCAACAATCTGTCCAAAACAGCAACTAGGCATAATGCAAGCCTCAAAACAATATGCTACAGTAACTCAACATGAAAACAAAAGGCATGTACATGATTTACAGGTAAAGCACAACAAAACATGAACAC
This sequence comes from Triticum aestivum, assembly GCF_018294505.1. Taxonomy (NCBI): domain Eukaryota; kingdom Viridiplantae; phylum Streptophyta; class Magnoliopsida; order Poales; family Poaceae; genus Triticum; species Triticum aestivum. Next base: position 324,865,193 of record NC_057814.1, on the reverse strand, counting down.
TGAGCTATCTCCAGAAATCACTAGAACATGCTCAAAAGGACATGGCAAGATTGCAAATAATAACAGGTTCCCAGACTTGGCAGAAATTACTGGACATGACGGAAACAGCATCAGGTTGCAATGTTCAGAGCACGAAATCAACATGCTACAACATGGCAAAACAAAGCATGGCATGAATCTACTCAAAGCATATGACAAAAGTCCCTTACTGACCATAAGCCAAAAGGACCAGAAGATATGATGGCAAACATGTAAACATAGCAAGTTTCGTAATCAGGTTTCAGACTTAGCAGAAAACAGAGCATGGCAGAAATAATAATATGTAGTTCCCTTTGTGAGCTTAATGCACTCACTACAGAGCAACGCACTACAAACCAAGCATACCTACAGCAAGATGGCATGTTTATGAAGCTAACCATGTCAAGAACAATAGCATAGCCTGTATGGATAAACTACAATAAGCTTGGCAAAATTGCATATCATGTTAAGAATCTGCCAGAAATATTTTATAGCAAACGTAGAGCCAGATTGTGTCATGCTATGGCTCTCCATAATTGCAAAAAAATGCAGGAATGGATCAACTACAACTATAGCTACAAAACATCCTTACTTAACATCTCGAAAATATGCATGGATCTCTCTGTAGCATCAAGTTTACATGGCAACAAAATTACAGCAGACAAGGACTTAGAGAAATCACTAAGTCCCTGAAATCAGAAACATTATGGGGCCTAGTTTGCATGCTTGTGCTAGTCACCGCAGAGATCACAAAAATACATGGCATCCACCCTTGGAAAGATGGCATGGCATACTTCAAAACACATGTAGAGCACATACTCATAAGATGCACAGATTAAATGATACAAAAATGACAAATCTCAGAGTTCTGATAAGAACCAGCAGATAACATCAACTAGCCCTCTTGCAACAGAGATTTGGGTATCAAGATGGACTCAAATGAATATGGTGCAATGGAACAAAATGTAGAGCATCACGAGGCGAACAATTCCACATATTACATGCGCCAAACGGAGTTACATGCATGAAGTTATGATGCAGAGAACATGGGCACATATTATGAAAATTCTGAGACTTCGGAATAATTTCGGGGTCAACCTCGGGCACTGTAGATCTAGATCGGGGGTGCTGTTCGAGCACGGGCTCGGGCTCGCCGGGGACTTGCCGGAGGAGAGGGAGAGGGCGAGGTGGAGGAGGAGGGGAACGCCGGCGGCGGCGGGCGGCGGGGCTCACGACGGAGGCAAAGGGAGGAACTGCGGCGGGGGGGCTCACGGCGGAGCACGGGGCGGCGGCCATGGCGGCGTGAGGAGGTGCGGGCACGCCGGCGGGCAAGCGGGAGCCGAGGGGCGGCGGCCATGGCGGCGTGAGGGGGCGCGGGCACGCCGGCGAGCGAGCGGGAGCCGAGGGGCGGCGGAGCGGGGGCGCGACCGGGCGGGCCTGCGCGGGCGGCGGCGCGGACAGGATGGGCCCCGCGGGCCCGGTTCGGGCCCACGGGCCGCGGCGGACGGGGCGGCGCGGGGGTTGAGGTGGCGGCGCGCAGTTGGCTGCGGGAGACGGCGAGGGCGACGTGGCGATCCACGATTGGTCGGGACGACGTGGCCGGTGGACGCGTCCGGCGCGGGCGGACATGTCTGGTGGCGCGAGGAAGAAGATGACTAGGGTTAGGGTGGTTTCATCCGTGATTTGAGGAGGGCGAGGTGTTTAAATAGGTAGAGGGAGTTAGGAGAGTCCAAACGAGGAGCGGTTTTCGCCCACGCGATCGTGATCGAACGACCGAGAGCATGGCGGAGACATAGAGGTGTTTTGGGCTGGTTTTGAGGGGGGTTTTGCTGCAACACCCAAACGGACTTCGTGGATGCCCGGTTAACCGTTGGAGTACCAAACGACCTCCAAATGGAACGAAACTTGACCGGTGGTCTACCGGTAGTATACCAAGGCCACTAGACAAGACTCGGTCCATTCCGAGAAGGTTTGACACCCGCACACGAAAGAAAACAAGAGGGGTGCAGCGGAGGAGATAGGAGTGCTGGATTGCGAAACAGACAACGGGGAAAATGCTCGGATGCATGAGGCGAACACGTATGCAAATGTGATGCACATGATGACATGATATGAAATGCAGATGATGACATGGCAAAGAGCAACACGCAAGCAGATGACAGGGCAACGACATCGAATAACTGACAGACACCTGGCGCATCGGATTCGGGGCGTTACAACACTCCTCCACTAACAAGAGATCTCGTCCCGAGATCTTAGGACCGAGATGGAAGGAAAAGAAGGTGAGGTCAAATAAGAACAAAACAGTGAGGATGAACAAAGTCGAGAACACTCGAGAAAAAAAGAGAAATGTTGAAAGAGACAAGAAGCAAAAGCTCAAGGAATAAGACTGAATTCGAAACCACTCCGGTTAGAACGAGATAAGAAACCAATAAGACTGAAAGGATTTAGGCAGCACGAGCTCGAGAAATGGGATGATACTTGACTTGAGGAACAACACAAAACCTCCGGAAGACTTGAATTAATAGTATGAGAAGAATGGGGAAGAAAATGACAACTTGTGCCACGAATGACATAGAACGCAACCTTAGAAGAAATGATTGAACGGAGTTGTTGGAAATTCGACAGCAAAAGGATAAGTTTGTTGTGGGCTTATTGATAACATCTCAAGATCATAAGGTGATAACCGGCCACAACCGGAAATGATTGGATAGCTGAGAAGAACGAAGAAATGCAAAACTCCACTTCAGACGAATACGGAGAATTAATTGCACTTCGAGACGCAAGAAAGAAAGATACTTGAGCTCCTTCGATAAGAATCTCGATGAGCACTTGAGGAATGAATTAAATCATGATGAACCACCGTGAAGAAAACTCCGGTACCAAAAGAATGCCGAGATAAAATGAAGGAAGAAAGAATAAGATGAGCCTTGCGGTGATTTAGATGGAGGTTCCGACGAGATGGCCGAGTAATTTGAACTCCGGAAAAGAAAAGATGAAAACACTTGGAACTAGAATTTATTCATCAAGAACAAACTCTGAAGAAAAGGAATTGCTTGGCGACGGTGAAATAAGAATAAGAATTACGTTATGCTTATCCTCCATCAAAATAAATTGATGACTAGCAATGGATTTCGCATACTACTTATTCTCGTTGGAAAAGATTAAAGGGAGATATAGCGCCAAAACTTGAGAAAATCTTTGTGAACCACCGGTAGGATTTGGAAAGAACGAATTAATAGATATGGTAACAACGGAAAGAAATCTAGAGCGAGCCACCGTAGGAATTCAAAACTGACTGACGAAGGAGAATGACTCACCGGGAAAATAGGAAAAGCACGAATATACTTGAGGGAATCAAATGCAATTGAAAGGAGAGATCACGAGCTGATTGAAGCATACTTGAACGCAGCACCGGAAGAATATGTAAATGAACGAAAAGGCATGAATATCGAATAATCGGAGAACGGATTTGAAAACTTAGAACGAAGAAATATTCCGAAATGAAAGCCCCCGGATAATTGAGACGGAAAACAACTCCTAAAAAACTCCGGATGGGTGAAAATAATTGCATGACTAGAAACAATTTGATAGGATAACGATCGAGCTAGCACTGCGAATCTCCGTGAAAACGGACAAAATTTAGGGGAAACTCTTCTTCGGACTTCAAAGTTGAGAATGACGACGAGAAATAACCTCAAAATTGTTGAGATGCTCCGGGAGAATGAAAAGAGGAAAAAGGTTGACCCGATCATGAAAGAATTTGCAATTGAACTTGGGAAGCGTCTGACTGATGAAATTCATACTTACATCAAACTTCGAAAAGGATTTGAGAATAGCTCCGGGAAAATTAGAAGAGTCAGGTAAGATCCTGGGAAAAGACCTGTGGGTTAGGGCCCACCGAAAAGAAACACCGTTGAGAAAAGGATTGTTGATCAGATAGATGATGCACCGGAACAATTGAGATATTTGAATGAGGTGACACCCTCGAATTAATTCGAACACAGACGAATCTCCTGAGATGTCTTCATCACTCCAGACCGATTAAATGACGAGAGGGGAACGAGCAACGGGAAGCATTTGAGCTGAGGAAAGAATATAATCACTACCGAAAAATTGGAATTGAATCCACCGGAGAAGAAAACAAGACGAATCAATGATGAGCTTGAAAAGAATTCACCGGTTGAAATAATTCACGAAAGATTGAAGAGGTTCCGCACGAATGAAATTGCTGCTCAAAAGAGACTCAGACTCCGGGAATAAAAGGGGTGGGAGGGCGGGAAAAAAAACAACGGCAACTTGGAAGGGGAAATCGATGAATAGCTTTGAAGAGAAAAGCACCAGTTGAAATAATTGAGGCGAGAACGCAAAGATTTCGCACGAGTAGAATGGATACTCGATTACGAACTCCGGTTCTGAGAAGAAGAAGGGAGGGCGGGTGGGAAAAACAAGGACAACTTCGGACAAGGAAACAACATCAGAAGAGAAATAACTGAGGACTGATCTCTCAAAAGATGACGAGGACCGAAAACACTCGAAGAGAAATGCGCCGGATAGAAAAAAGGATGGACAACGAACGAAAACTAACCACGTGATCCTAAAAAAAATTGAAGGGGAAGAGGAATAGTTCAAAACACCTACGTCAAGATTTCTCACCAGAGCAACGAAGGGACTGAGGAGTAAAAAGAATTCCTACTCTCCGATATAACTAGACTCAGAAAAAGTTTTTCTTCTAGACTCAACAACGGCCAAACTACACGATCAAACAAGGGGGGCTCCTAGGGTCGGTCGAGGCTCTGATACCAACTTGTCACGCCCAAGATGCGACCCTATCCTAAAGGAACTCGAAGGTCCCACCAAGGATAGAAGCGCATCTTGAAGACGCTTTTGCAAGGTGGATATCATTACATCAACATTACATAATATTTGGGGATACATACAAGGCATACCAATGCCGCAAGAATACATCAATACATCATACATAAGAACAACATCCGACTACGGATGAAACATAAACAGAAACTCAACGACATCCACCCTGCTAGCCCAGGCTGCCGACCTGGAACCTATCCCCTGATCGAAGAAGAAGCAGAAGAACTCCAAAACAAGACATCGCTCTCGCGTCATGATCATCGCATAACCTGAACCTGCAACTGGTGATGTAGTAAACTGTGAGCCACGAGGACTCAGCAATCCCATTACCATGGGTATCAAGACTAGCAAAGCTTAAAGGGGAAGGAAAAGGGTAAGGTGGTGAGGTTGCAGCAGCGACTAAGCATGTATGGTGGCTAACTTACGCAAGTGAGAGCGAGAAGAGAAGCAAAGGAACGGTCGTCAACTAGCAATGATCAAGAAGTGATCCTGAACTCCTACTTACGGCAAACATAACCCATAAACCGTGTTCACTTCCCGGACTCCGCCGAGAAGAGACCATCACGGCTACACACACAGTTGATGCGTTTTAATTAAGGTCAAGTGTCAAGTTCTCTATAACCGGATATTAACAAATTCCCATCTGCCACATAACCGCGGGCACGGCTTCCGAAAGATAATACCCTGCAGGGGTGTCCCAACTTAGCCCATCATAAGCTCTCACGGTCAACGAAGGATAAACCTTCTCCCAGAAAGACCCGATCAGTCTCGGAATCCCGGTTTACAAGACATTTCGACAATGGTAAAACAAGACCAGCAAAGCTGCCCGAATGTGCCGACAAATCCCGATAGGAGCTGCACATATCTCGTTCTCAGGGCACACCAGATTGTCCAAGCTTCCGATAGGCCAGCCCAGAGTTGCCCCTGGTGGCCACCGGCGACTGACAGGTTGGACCAACACTCGGAGGAGCACTGGCCCCGGGGGGTAAAATAAAGATGACCCTCGAGAGCGCGACTCCCAAGGGAAAAGAAAATAGGCTAGGCAAATGGTAAAACCAAGGTTGCACCTTGCTGGAAGAGTTTTATTCAAGGCGAACTCTCAAGGGGGTCCCATAAATCACCCAACCGTGTGAGGGACGCAAAATCAAGGAACATAACACCGGTATGATGGAAACTAGGGCGGCAAGAGTGGAACAAAACACCAGGCGTAAGGTCGAGCCTTCCACCCTTTACCAAATATATAGATGCATTAATAAGATAAGAGATATTGTGATATCCCAACATAAACATAATCCAACATGGAGCAATCTTTATCTTCACCTGCAACTAGCAACGCTATAAGAGGGGCTGAGCAAAGCTGTAACATAGCCAAACAATGGTTTGCTAGGAGGGGTGACGAAGGTTAGAGGTTCATGGCAATTTGGGAGGCTTGAGGAGCAAGTGAATAGGTAGCGCAGCAAAGCGATAGAACGAAGCAACTAGCATAGCAATTATAGTAATGAGATCCAAGGTGACGGTCATCTTGCCTGAAATCCCGCTAGGAGGAAGAACGAGTCCATGAAGAAGATGAAGCCACGAAGACGAACGAATCCTCACGATCGCAACGACACGGGAACTATCGAGAAGAAGCACACAACAAGGTAAACACACCACACAAGAACAAGGCATGATGCTCAACCAAGAATGATGCATGACAAGACTATATGAAGCTACTCATGACAAAAGATGATGCATACAAGAACAACACATCAAGGCAAGTTTAAATGAGGCCGGAAACAACATATAACAATTCCGGTAAGTCCTCATATGCAAATTTCGAAATTGGTCCAGAACTGAATAAGCATTAAGTTGAAGTTGTTAAACAGCAAGTTAAAGAGCAAACTAGGCATAATGCAAGCCTCAAAACAATATGCTACAGTAACTCAACTTGAAAACAAAAGGCATGGACATGATTTACAGGTAAAGCACAACAAAACATGAACACTGAGCTATCTCCAGAAATCACTAGAACATGCTCAAAAGGACATGGCAAGATTGCAAATAATAACAGGTTCCCAGACTTGGCAGAAATTACTGTACATGACGGAAACAGCATCAGGTTGCAATGTTCAGAGCACGAAATCAACATGCTACAACATGGCAAAACAAAGCATGGCATGAATCTACTCAAAGCATATGACAAAAGTCCCTTACTGACCATAAGCCAAAAGGACCAGAAGATATGATGGCAAGCATGTAAACATAGCAAGTTTCGTAATCAGGTTTCAGACTTAGCAGAAAACAGAGCATGGCAGAAATAATAATATGTAGTTCCCTTTGTGAGCTTAATGCACTCACTACAGAGCAATGCACTACAAACCAAGCATACCTACAGCAAGATGGCATGTTTATGAAGCTAACCATGGCAAGAACAATAGCATAGCCTGTATGGATCAACTACAATAAGCTTGGCAAAATTGCATATCATGTTAAGAATCTGCCAGAAATATTTTATAGCAAAAGTAGAGCAAGATTGTGTCATGCTATGGCTCTCCATAATTGCAAACAAATGCAGCAATGGATCCACTAAAACTATAGCTACAAAACATCCTTACTGAACATCTCCAAAATATGCATGGATCTCTCTGTAGCATCAAGTTTACATGGCAACAAAATTACAGCAGACATGGACTTGGAGAAATCACTAAGTCCCTGAAATCAGAAACATTATGGGGCCTAGTTTACATGCTTGTGCTAGTCACCACAGAGATCAAAAAATACATGGCATACACCCTTGGAAAGATGGCATGGCATACTTCAAAACACATGTAGAGCACATACTCATAAGATGCACAGATTAAATGATACAAAAATGACAAATCTCCAAGTTCTGATAAGAACCAGCAGATAACATCAACTAGCCCTCTTGCAACAGAGATTTGGGCATCAAGATGGACTCAAATGAATATGGTGCAATGGAACAAAATGTAGAGCATCACGAGGCGAACAATTCGACATATTACATGCGCGAAACGGAGCTACATGCATGAAGTTATGATGTAGAGAACATGGGCACATATTATGAAAATTCTGAGACTTGGGAATAATTTCGGGGTCAATCTCGGGCACTGTAGATCTAGATCGGGGGTGCTGTTCGAGCACGGGCTCGGGCTCGCCGGGGACTTGCCGGAGGAGAGGGAGAGGGCGAGGTGGAGGAGGAGGGGAACGCCGGCGGCGGCGGGCGGCGCGCCGGCGACCGGACGGCGGGGCGCGGGCGGAGGCAGAGGGAGGAACTGCGGCGGCGGGGCTCACGGCGGAGCACGGGGCGGCGGCCATGGCGGCGTGAGGAGGCGCGGGCACGCCGCTCCCTGCGAGCGGGAGCCGAGGGGCGGCGGCCATGGCGGCGTGAGGGGGCGCGGGCACGCCGGCGGGCGAGCGGGAGCCGAGGGGCGGCGGAGCGGGGGCGCGACCGGGCGGGCCTGCGCGGGCGGCGGCGCGGACGGGATGGGCCCCGCGGGCCCGGTTCGGGCCGCGCGGGCCGCGGCAGACGGGGCGGCGCGGGGGTTGAGGTGGCGGTGCGCAGTTGGCTGCGGGAGACGGCGAGGGCGACGTGGCGATCCACGATTGGTCGGGACGACGTGGCCGGTGGACGCGTCCGGCGCGGGCGGACATGTCCGGTGGCGCGAGGAAGAAGATGACTAGGGTTAGGGTGGTTTCATCCGTGATTTGAGGAGGGGGAGGTGTTTAAATAGGTAGAGGGAGTTAGGAGAGGCCAAACGAGGAGCGGTTTTCGCCCACGCGATCGTGATCGAACGACCGAGAGCATGGCGGAGACATAGAGGTGTTTTGGGCTGGTTTTGAGGGGGGTTTTGCTGCAACACCCAAACGGACTTCGCGGATGCCCGGTTAACCGTTGGAGTACCAAACGACCTCCAAATGGAACGAAACTAGACCGGTGGTCTACCGGTAGTATACCAAGGCCACTTGACAAGACTCGGTCCATTCCGAGAAGGTTTGACACCCGCACACGAAAGAAAACAAGAGGGGTGCACCGGAGGAGATAGGAGTGCCGGATTGCGAATCAGACAACGGGGAAAATGCTCGGATGCATGAGACGAACACGTATGCAAATGTGATGCACATGATGACATGATATGAAATGCAGATGATGACATGGCAAAGAGCAACACGCAAGCAGATGACATGGCAACGACAGCGAATAACTGACAGACGCCTGGCGCATCGGATCCGGGGTGTTACACACGCCGCGCACTACCGCAGTATGACCTAGATGCCCTACGCGCTAGGCGTCGCCGGTGGAGGGAGCGCAGGAGAGCACGCGAGGGAGAAGAGAGAGCTAGAGGTAGAAGAAGAGGCCGACAGTGGACCCCGGGTCCACCTGTCAGCCACAGAGAGCACTGTGCTCTCGGGTACGACCAACGTATTTTAGTAATTTAGAATTTATTCTAAATTACTGTATCCATGTAGTAATATCTCGTTTTTCCCCCACCCATGGATTTTTCCACGCTACGCCAGTGTACCACACTGTGGTTTACACCACTACTTGCCCTCCCACTGTAGCCGCTTTGTTTTTGCACAGTTGAATGATTTCTTTTAGTAAGAGCAATGTTTGTTTAATACTGCTTTTAACAAATCTCGAGGACGAGATTTTTCTTAAGGGGGGTAGTGTTGTGACACCCCAAAATTTTTACCATGTTTTATTAATTAAAATTTTGCCAGGAAATAAAACTTTTCCATTTGTCTTGATTTTCCCCTTTTGATATTATGGGTTTTTACCTCAAGTGAAAACTTTCCAAAAAAAATATTGTTGGACTTGCATGCTCTCTCTATAAAACAATTCTTATTCAATGGATTTAATTGCAAGGTTTGCCTTTCCCTGAGCTTTATTCTTTTAAAATGATTTTTCATGAATTTGGATCCTGTTTGCACTGCAACCACTTGGCAAATGCATTTAAAATTTCCACCAAAATTTGGGGATGTCATGTGATATCTCCACATCACTTTTATGCAAAAATATCTTTTGGTCATTGGAGATTTTGAGCTCTACACCAACTTTTCCAATCTGGTCCAATAGGCATTTTTGCACTACAACCTATTTAAATATTCTTTTAAAAATTCTTCCAAGTGTTTGGAGATGTCAGTAGATGCATATAATTCAACTTTATACCAAAACCCAGTGATGTTCTTTGAAACTTTTGAGTGAATCAACCTCTTTTTCATTCTGGTCCAATTTGATGATTTGTACTGCAACCCTACTTTATTTTGCTCTAGTGACCCTGAGCTTTTTCCTACTTAAAGCCCTCCCTGCAAAACCCTTAAGTCCAGGAGAGTGGACCAAATGGAGGATTTTAAGTGCATGCAATGAGACCTCTTTCCTTCTGTCCAAAACTGTAGTTTTGCAAAACTTGCACTAGCAAGTTTCTGGTCTTTCTCAAATGAGCTTGCCAGCATCATCTACATCTAGAGAGACCATGATCTGGAGATTTTGGCCACTCCAAGAGTTGCCTAAATGCACCTAGCATTCTGTCGAACACTTGGTGAGCACAGTCAGTTTTGGGCATGCTTCCTAGTTTGCACTATGATCTTGTTCCACTGACCCAGCAACCTTGTCCACTAAACTCCTGGCTATCCCTATCCTAGTCCTGTTAATTGCCAGCCTCACCCTCGCACCCTAGGCCGCCCTGGCATTTCGTCGAGCATGTCCCGTGCGTGCTCTGGGCGTGCCCAGAGCGCACGTTTTGCACGCGCGCGCACTGAGCCGCCGCGTCGCACTGCCGCCCTCGTCGCGTCTCGTCCCTGGCCCCTGCTCGCCCGCTGAACTGCACACTACGCTCGCCCACTCTCCACGACACCCCTGGCGCCCTACAGCGCCGCCGTCAGAGGCATTTGGCGGCACGCCGGTGTCGGCAGCGAGCCCCTGCCATGGTCGGCACCGCCCAAACCACACCAGCGCGCCAGCTGCCCCTATGAACAGCTCAAGCTTATCCCGAAGCTCGTCGGCACGCGCTCGTCGCCGCCACATCGCTCTGCAGCTACAGCACGGCTGTCGCCGGCGTTCTTATCCACAGCCGCCACGGTCCAGCCTCAAGCGCCTATTTAAGGGATCCCCGAACTCGTTCAAGACCTCAGGTGACCTCCAGCCTTCCCTCTAGAGCTCCCCAAGCAGTGGATTGGCCGGGAGAGGCCATCTTCCCCAAACTCCGGCCGGTTCGGCCGCTGCTGCATTCCGGTGCCATTCGCTGCAACCAGCCACTCCCCCGCCCATCCAGCGCCACCACTCGCTTCCTCTTGTCCTTGCGGAGCTGCCCAGCGCCTCAGCCTCGATCGGAGACCACCGGAGCCCAAAACCCACTTCTCACCCGTAGCCCCCTCCACCGCGGAGCTCGCCACCGGCGACTCCTCCCACCACCGTCGACCCAGCGACCACCGAGAGGACCGCCCTGGTCTGGCGGGTCCATCCTTGCTCTCAGGTGCCCTCGAGGAGCCGCCGTCTGTCGCCGGCGATCGCCGGAGTCCCGCTCCCGTTCGGCAGAGAAGAGGAGGGAGAGGGAAGAATGGTCAAACCTGACCAGTGGGCCCTCTGGACCCACTGTCAGTGACCCGCGCGCCCGTCTTCTTTGATTAAGTGATAGTGCAAAGTCCCGAGTACGTCTCCTCTGCTGCGAAAGCGTATTTTTCCCGAAACGTTTTCTTATCTGGTTTTATTTAAAAACAAAAGTTTGACTGATCTTTGACTGGCTATAACTTTCAAAATAAAACTCCAAATGAGTTGATTCTTTTTCCTACCTCTCTCAAATTTCATCTAGTTTATTATACGATTTATTTCAAAAATATTAGATACAACTTTTTGTACTGTGTTTGAAATATTTGTTATTTGAATATTTCTCAAAATAGGATTTTGGAGAGAAGAGAAAGCTTTCAAAAAAAGTGCACCCTTTGCATACTCTTGAAGGCAAGCATTTCTAAACTCTGGCATAATATTTTTGTGTGGTGTTTTGATACGGTTACAACACCACTTCGACTTGGAGCGTGCGTCATTTCTATGTATCGATCAGTCACATGCATGAGTGCCCATTGGAGATGTTTTGCTGTTAGTAATGGATATGCTGTTGATAGTGTTCATCCTCGTGAGCTTCTCATGCATACCGGAAGGAAGCCGGGAAAGTCGTGGTCTTGGGTAGACACGAGCTTGTCCCTAGTTCCTCGTTGAGACGAGTATGTCCGGTATGGCATGGTAAGGCTTGATGAGTGGTGAGTTTATCTGTTAATGGTAGTATTGTTGGAAAATACCTGGACCTCCTGAGTCGGTCGTAGGTCGAGTCTTGTTTAGTAGCTTCCCCTACTTGTTTTGTACTACCACTTGTCCCTGCCGCGGGTAGGGTACGGTTCAGTAGGTTGTCAACCCCTTACCAAAGCGCACACCGTACAGAGAGGCCATGGTGGAAGATACCGGAGGCCTCCGGTAGGCATGCCACCTGGTCCGGGGGCATGGGTGTTTCCGGTTGGGACCGAGAGGGGGACACCCCTTAGAGCGCGCGAATATAAATTTGATCCCATGCTACGTCGAGGTTGTAGCCTCCCCACTTAGAGTTTTGCTTGACAGGTGTCGTGGGTGATTCCAGACACCGGTAAGCTAAGCTGGTGTGTGCAGGTCAGGCGTGTTTTCAATTAAAAGGCCGTAGGCGGAATTAGTCCTGATGGACTAAATAAATCCGTTACTCGTGGGTAAAGAGTACACCCTCTGCAGAGGTCATATCTTTTGGATGGCCATGTTCATTGGTAAGGACTACAGACTGAGAAGGGTTTAGTAACGATATTCGGATGGAGAATGGCTAAACTAGAAGCTAGTAACGGTTTTCGGATGGAGACACGGTTAAACTGGATCATAGTAACGGTATTCGGATGGAAGGCGGCTTAATTAGATTCTAGTGACGGTCTTCGGATGGAGAAACAGCTAGACTAGATTTTGTTTATGACCTGTGACATATGAGGATTATGTTTATTATTACCATGGACTAACCTTTTACATTATTTGGATTATTGAGTATCCCTGGGACGGTTCTACCTCCTGGATATTCACTGTGATTATTCTTATATAAGCCCTTTATGTGGTGTCGCTCAGACGCCCGACTGCGGCATGTTTGTTATTTATTTATCCTTTATAAGCCCTTTATGTGGTGTCGCTCAGACGCCCGACTGTGGCATGTTTGTTATTTATTTACCCTTTATAAGCCCTTTCTGTGGTGTCGCTCAGACGCCCGACTGCGGCATGTTTGTTATTTATTTATCCTTTATAAGCCCTTTATGTGGTGTCGCTCAGACGCCCGACTGCGGCATTGTTAATTTATTTGCAACTTCTCGAGGAGTCATTTCAGACACTCGGTCAGAGCATTCTATTTTACTCCCATATTGCATGTTCATGTTTCTTCCTGCATGCGTGCATCTCAGATTTTCATTTAATTTGTGACAGACGTATAATCATGATTATTTCGGAGCATGATTATCCCTTGTTATTTTATACACGTGTTCTTAATGTTTGCGAGTACATTCAAACGTATTCACTAGCTTGTCCCTGGCTATTGCCTTGGCCAGATTTCGCGCATGGAGATAGCATTACGACGACAGCCCCGGAACCCCTGTAAAGGTGATAGCAACCTCGCAAAGATAGGAGTTATCCTGGTTAGCTGTTCTTGTGGGAAATGGAGTCCCATAGACGCAGATGAACCACAAACTGCTTCCGCCATCAACCATTAGAAACCAAGTGTTGTACTCCTAGGCCACAATGGTCTTGTACTGCATATTTTGTACCTTGCTTGGAATTCTTGTATCAAGTTGGTGCCTCATCAGCTAACAGTAATGCTGGGGCTGGTGAGCACAAAGGCCGTTTTTTTGGGAAATTAATATCCCAAAAATCCGGTCGTGACACATGACAGTAATGGGACTTCATCCCGCTGAACCTTTTCTTGTCCGTGTCTAGATATCTGCTTATCTTGCCACAGTAATCAGAACTAACTTTGACTCCAGTAAGGCACTTAAAGAATTGACCGATCTCAGCCTGACTTAAGGTGAAGCAAGAAGGGGGGCAATAATCCTCTTTCTTTATTTTCTTGCCTTTCTTCTCCCGTGCCTCTGTCTCCGTCTCTGTCTCGTCTGACATTTTACGGGACGGCATGTGCAGGTCTTCCCTGATTTTCAAATCTTGCAAGTCCTTTCTTGCCTTCGGCCCATCCTTGGTCTTATCCGGCATGTTCATTAGTGTCAGTACTCCAAGTCCCAGAACACAGACCTCGTCTTCCATACCTTCAGCAGCGGCTCCGGCGCCTTTTTCATCGTCTTTCCCGGCGCGGGGCACTCCTTCCAGTTTTTCAATAGCTAATCGATTTCGGCACCACTCCGCTTACGTGGAGGTCCTCGGTGCTCAGCGTGACCATTGAATAGATCTCCACGGTTTCTCCACGGGTCGTCCTGTTCGAGCCATCTTCGATGCCCCATGTACACGATTTTCCTAGACTCGCCATCTTTCCTTGACGTTAGCTGCTAAGACGTTGTATCATCCATGCACCGCGTGCATCCGCAATATCCATGGCACACCTGGCCTGCGACATATCTGTAACCGAGATAGTCGTGCACCATCGTGATCAGCGCGGCTCTCATGTAGAAATACTCGCCTTTGCTGGCGTCCCATGTCTTTGCCGGTGTTTTCCATAACATGTCTAACTCCTCTTGAAGTAGCCCCAGATACAAATTAATATTATTTCCTGGTTGTTTCGGCCCTTGAATAAGCATGCTCATGTGAATGTACTTCGACTTCATGCACAACCAGGGGGGAGGTTGTACATCCATACAAACACGGGCCATGTGCTATGGTTGGTGTTCTGGTTGCCAAACGGATTCATGCCATCGGTACACGTGCCGAGCACGATGTTCCTTGCATCACATTCAAAATACCGATAGAAGCTGTTCAACGCTCTCCACTGGCTTCCATCCTTCACATGTCTCAGCTTCGGATCATCTCCATCGTCGGGCTTCTTCCTCTCCGCGTGCCAACGCATTAGCTTTGCTTCCTTGGGATCTACAAAATACCGCTGGAGACGGGGAGTGATCGGTAAGTACCGTACAACTTTCTGGGCACATTTCTTCCCGGCCTTCTTGTATCGAGAAGCATTGCACACCGGACAGCTTGTTTTTTCCGCATCCTCCTTCCGATAAATTACGCAATCGTTGATGCATGCATGGTATCTAACGTGCGGCAGATCAAGAGGGCACACGATCTTCTTGGCCTCATCAACACTAGTAGGACATAGATTCCCCGTGGGAAGAACATCCTTTAGGTACTTGAGATGCTCATCGAGGCTAGTGTCGGTCCATTTGTTTTTAGCCTTCGTCTTCAGGAGTTGGCGCGTGAAACTCAAGCGGATCACCTCAGGGTTGCAACCATCATACAATGGAGTGTTCGAGTCTACCACCAGTTGCTCCAGCTTAGCCTCCTCTCTAGAAGCAGCTCTCTCAGTACTCGTCTCCTTGCGAAGTAGTGCTTGAACATGAGGGTCCCGCACGATTGAACTTAATACCAACGAACTCTGCTGCGTGGAGTCCACGTCATTCTCTCCGCTGCCATGTCCGGCCCCTTCTCCTCCAGCATGTCCGGCCCCTTCTCCACCGCCATGTCCGGCCTCTTCTCCGCCGCCATTATCGATCATCTCTTCGTCTTGCCCCATGTCGTCATTGCCTGCCCCGTCGGCGTCCTCAACATCGTCGTCCTCATCTTCAATTATCCACCGAGTATAGCCATCCATCAAACCAGTCATGAGCAAGTGCGCTTCGACACGACCATCGTCATAGGGGTCGAGCCAAACTATTCCTATGCATTTTTGACACGGACATAAAAACCTCTGCCCGGTTATTTTCTTTCACGTCCTGCACCGCCGACCGCAACCACCTGTCCACCATCGTTCCACTGACCATCATGAACGTCTGCACGGTAATAATAAACAAATTGATTATAAAAATGCGTGCATGCATCAAAGTCATACAAAATTTCGGCATGACCTTCCCTAAAAATAGGACATATATAGATATAGAGTTTGCCCGGAATTCGCCGAAACGGAAATAAATCGACATTTAGGCAAAACATAGGCAACTCAAAAGCACAATTTGGCGTCAACTCATGCCACACACACAATTTCCATCATATTGCCCAATTATCATATCACACACACATACACATATTTCCATTTTGCAAAAGCATGAAATTTTAATCACCTAGTTATCTCGAGATCGACCACATGCACGGTGGAGATGATGATGTAGCTAGGGAGATCAAAAGTGCACAAAGCTCTTCTTGACAAAGATAGATCTAATTAGGAGGCAAATAGGTCACTTGACTAAATGCTACATCTACCTAGCTAGCTAATTTGGGAGGAGACAACTTCAACTAGTGGAGGGGGAAGGAAAAAGATAAAGGAGAGGCATTAATCGAGGAGACAACTTCAACTACTTAGGAGTAATGAAGAGAGAGAAAGGTAGGTAGAAGAGGGAGAGTAATGGGGGGAGAAGTCTTGAGGAAGAAGAAGAGTGAGAGAGGGAGGATGTGGGAGGTAGGGGAAAGGGAGGAGAGGAGATGGGGGAGGGGAGGACGGGTGGGGAAAGGTGGTGGGGTATAGTGCGCCTTAGCAGTAGCGTGGGTGGCAAAGCGCGCTACTACTAAGGATATAGCAGCAGCGCGCTTTCCGAACTCGCGCTACTGCTAAACGGGCCAACCGTGTGGACAATTTCAAAATTAGCAGCAGTGACGTGACTAAAAAGCGCGCTACTACTACTGCATTAGCAGTAGCGCGCATCGTGACACCGCGCTGCTGGTAAACTTAGGTTGGTGGGTAGTGTCAGTGGATTTTTGTAGCAGCGCGGTTTCGACAACACGCGCTACTGCTAAATCTACGTCAGTAGCGTGGTTTCCTTATCCTCGCTACTGCTAATTAGCAGTAGCGCCTCTTTTTGTGTCGCGCTGCTGCTAAGATTCTGTGTATAAGGTTTTCCCTAGTAGTGTAGGGTTCCCACCCCTTTGGCTTGGGGGCCAAGTGTCCTAAGGGGGAAAACCCATCTAGGGTTTCCCTCTTGTGGCCGCCGGCCCTAGATGGGATCCCCTAGGGGCACCCCCCTCTCCCCCTTAGTGGGCTGGTTTGCCCCCTCCTCTTGGCCCATGAGGCCCCCAATACTTGTCGGGGCCCCTCGAAACCCCTTTCGGTCATGCTGGTCATCACCCGGTACCCCCGAAACACTTCCGGACTCCAATACCGTTCGTCCAATATATCAATCTTCACCTCTGGACCATTCCTAAGTTTCTCGTCATATCCAGGATCTCATACGGGACTCCGAGCAACCTTCGGTAACCATCATAACAACTCAACTATACTTATATTGCCACCAAATGTTAAGTGTGTAGACCCTGCGGGTTCGAGAACTATACAGACATGACTGAGACACCTCTACGGTCAATAACCAATAGCGGGACCTAGATGCCCATATTAGTTCCTGCATATTCTATGAAGATCTTATCGGTCGAACCTTGATGCCAAGGATTCAGCTAATCCCGTTTGCAGTTCCCTTTGTCTATCGGTATGTTACTTACCCAAGATTCGATTGTCGGTATCTCCATACCTAGCTCAATCTCGTTACTGGCAAGTCTCTTTACTCGTTCCCCAATACAAGATGCCATGGCTAACTCAATAGTTACATTGCTTGCAAGCTCATTGTGATATTGTATTACCGAGTGGGCCATGAGATACCTCTCCGTCATACGGAATGACAAATCCTAGTCTTGATCCATGCCAACTCAACAGACACCCTCGGAGATACATGTAGATTACCTTGATAGTCACCCAGTTACGTTGCAACGGTACACACAAGGTACTCCTCCGGTGTCAGTGAGTTGCATGATCTCATGGTCGTAGGAACATATACTTGACATGTAGAAAACAATAGCAATAAACTTGATACGATCATATGCTAAGTTTATAGTTTGGGTCTTGTCCATCACATCATTCTCCTAATGATGTTATCCCGTTATCAAATGACAACTCATGTCCATGGCTAGGAAACCATAGCCATCTTTTATCAAGGAGCTAGTCCGGTAGAGGCTTACTAGGGACATGTTATTGTCTATGTATCCACACATGTATTTGAGTTTCCGATCAATACAATTCTAGCATGGATAATAAACGATTATCATGAACACGGAAATATGATAATAACTAATTTATTATTGCCTCTAGGGCATATTTCCAACAGTCTCCCACTTCCACTAGAGTCAATAATCTAGTTCACATCACCATTTGATTAATGCCCAATTAGTTCTGGGGTTTGGTCATGTTTTGCTTGTGAGAGAGGTTTTAGTCAACGGGTCTGCAACATTCAGATCCGCATGTACTTCGCAAATTTTATGTCATACTGTAGATGTTGCTACCATGCTCCACATGGAGCTATTCCAAAAAGCTTCTCCACTATACGTATCCGGTTTGCTACTCAGAGTCATCTGGATCGGTGTTAAAGCTTGCGTTGACATAACCCTTTACGCCGAACTCTTTATAACCTCCATAACTGAGAAACTCTACTCAAAGTCATCCGGATTAGTGTTAAAGCTTGCATCAACCTAACCTTTATGCCGAACTCTTTATCACCTCCATAACCGAGAAAGATTTTCTTATTCTTCTAAGGATAATTTTGACCACTGTCCAGTGATCCACTCCTGGATCAGTCTTGTACCCCCTTGCCAGACACGTGGCAAGGTACACATCAGGTGCGGTACACACCATGGCATACCGTATAGAGCCTATGGCTATGGCATAGGGGACGACCTTTGTCCTTTCTCTTTCTTCTACCATGGTCGAGCTTTGAATCTTACTCAACTTCACACCTTACAACTTAGGGAAGAACTCCTTCTTTGACTGATCCATTTTGAACTCCTTCAAAATCATGTCAAGGTATGTGCTCCGTGAAACTCTTATCAGGCGTATACATCTATCTCTATAGATCTTGTTGCCCAATATGTAAGCAGCTTTACCCAGGATTTCCTTTGAAGAACTCCTTTCAGACAACCCTTTATGCTTTCCAAAAATTCTACATCATTTCCTATCAAGAATATGTCATCCACATATACTTCTCGGAATAGTGCTCCCACCCACTTTCTTATAAATACAAGTTTCTTGCAAACTTTGTATAAACGCAAAACCTTTGATCACCTCATCAAAGCATATATTCCAACTGCGAGATGCTTGCTCCAGTCCATAGAAGGATCTCTAGAGCTTGCATGCCTTTTAGCATCCTTAGGATCGACAAAACCTTCTGGTTGTATCACATACAACCTTACCTCACGGAAACCGTTAAGGAAACTCTTTTTGGACATCCATCTGCCAGTTTTCGTAATCGAAAAATGCAGCAATTGCTCACATAATCCCAACAGACTTTAGCATCGCTATGAGTGAGAAAGTCTCATCATAGTCAACTCCTTGAACTTGCCGGAAACTTCTTTGCGACAAGTCGAGCTTCATAAATGGGGACATTACCATCAACGTATGTCTTCTTAAAGATCCATTTATTATGAATGACCTTTTGCTCTTCAGGTAATACTTCCAAAGTCCATACTTTGGTTTCATACATGGATCCCATCTCAGATTTCATGGCCTCTAACCATTTGTGGGAATCCGGGCCCACCATCGCTTCTCCATAGCTCGTAGGTTCACCGTTGTCCAACAACATGACCTCTAAGACAGGGTTACCATACCACTCAGAAGCTGTATGTACCCTTGCCGACCTATGAGGTTACAAAGTAACTTGATCCGAAGCTTCATGATCATCATCATTAGCTTCCTCTTCAACTGACGTAGATGCCGCAGAAACATATTTCTGTGCTGTGCTACTCTGTGGTTGAAGTAAAGGTTCAACAACCTCAATCTCTCGGTAAACAAGGCACCTATGCGGTGGGTTCGACTCCCACAGGAGCGTACATTGAGGACAGACTGTGATGGTAAAGCAACAACATCAACTTGCAATGGCCCTCGTGCCATGAGACATGGATTTTAGTCCACGTAGATTGGATCGAAAGATCGCACTTCCGCTCTTCTCCTATCGGACTAGTCACTTCCCACTCTCCTCAAGTGAACAGTTTAGCATGTTCTATTGTCCCCCACTCAATTCTATCGAGAGAAAACACTTACTTGAGAAAGGACCCATTCTTAGAGACAAACACTTTGCCCTTGGATCTGAGATAGAAGGTGTCGGTGCAACAAACCCTGGGTCTGTTGCCCAGACTGTGCACAGGCATGAGGACGAGATTCAAGCTCCAACCCAAGTCAGAGTACAAGGTTTCAAGGGATTCGAAGGACCAACATGCAGATCAGAGGGACCAAGATCAAGCCAGAGATGCAAGATATCATCGAGAGAAAGGCCTCCTTTGCCGGGAAGGCGAGCCCGGCAAGGGGCGAGGCTGCCCTCAGAAGCAGACAACCAAGCCGTCCCGCCAGGGCCTGCCGGGACTCACGAAGGCAAAACCACATCACCAACCATTCCACCATGACCCACGTTGTCGATCAGTGCAGTGTCAAGCCGCAGAGTGACTAAGTGGCAGCCATTCGCCACATGGCAGCCTCTCCCTACAAGAAAAACCCACAGATGACACCCGTCCTGCGACGTGTCAAGCGAGCAGGTGTGGAGCTGGCAAGATAGCCCGGCAAGCCTTGTCGGGCGACCAACGATGAGACGTTGAGCGGTGCATTTAATGCGCCCTGTCAGCCCGCAGAGTTAGGTATGATAGCACTGTTTGCTATTTTATCAGTGCATAATGACTACTTTGCCATTTGTGGTAACCCTTTGATCTATAAAAGGAGGCCCATGGCAACCGTAGAAAGGGTTAGAAGGTTGGATAACTCACACCCCCATACACGCATAGCCACTGCCGCCCTGAGGCAACCCTTGCCGGGCAAGTGTACTACGTTCCACCACCACCTTTCCACCATCAATCCACCAAAGCAGGAGTAGGGTTTTACGCCTCGCAGTGGCCCGAACCGGGGTAAAACTGCCCATGTGATCTCTGCTGTGCTGCCCCACGGTCGTCTGCTCTTTGTGCAACGCGACGTCCCACCGCCGAACCAGCAAGGGGCCTCCTGGTCCCATAGATGGCCATGGTTTCCCGCGACATCTTTGGCGCGCCAAGTAGGGGAGTCGCTTGCGCGAACCTGAAGGCGTGTGCAGTACATCATCTTCATCACCGTCTGCACCTTCGAGGACGCTATCGACCATGGTGCCTAAGAAGAAACCCGGTCCTTCGGCTCACCCATCTACCTCGAAGGCTCCGCCACCCGCGGCCTCTAACGCTGTGGGGGTGCGAAGACACGCGAGGATGCGAACGCTGCTGGGGATGTGGTCGGAGCAGGCGGCACCGTCACCAGTTCCCTCGCGGCCGACGCGGGAGCAGGAGACACTAGAGGAGAGCAGCATCAGCAACACCCCGACGGCCAGGCCCCCCAAGGTACGGGTGAAGGGGTTACTACATCTGCGCCCCTTTCCCCCACCGACGGGCACAGCCGCAGCAACGGCGCTCGGACCGGGGCGAATCGCCGCCCTCCTGCCGCCCCCGCCATGGCTGCGACCGCTTCGCGTGCACCTCCCCCGGGACGGGTCGACCAAGCCGCTGCGCCCGACGGAGGCGCTGGACCTCGAGCGCCTTCACCGCACCACATCCAGGTGGTCGCCCCGCCACAGCAGTGGGGGTGCAGTGATGCCGCCGCTGGCACCGTCAGGAGCCGAGCGATGGTGCGATCGACTTCATCATCACCCATGCCAAGTACAACCTCGGAGGCCATGGCGCGGGCTCAGCTACTGCTGAGGTTTCCGCTAGCGGCCGAGCAGATGGACGAATGGTGTTCCACCATCCAAAGCCTGCTCAGTTTTGCCGAAGCTGGGGGCTCACGGTGAGCTGGCCGGCCGCGACCTCCCCAAGCGACAGCAACAGCTCATGCTGCTGACCGTACGGAAGGGGCCATCCCCGCGATGTAGTCCCCACCATGGCAGCCAGCGCGAGCACAACAGAATCAAGACCCCGACGACGTCTCGATGGCCTCTTCTAACCCTCGAGCACGTCCAGGCCAACGACGAGCCCTGGAGGATAGGCGGAGAGGAGACACGCACGCCGTTGTCGAACAACGCCATGACGACCTTCGCCGGACCGATGGGTGCGACGGCCCCTACGTCGACGAGCCCGCGCTCGGTATTGGCGCATGCCTACCTTTCGAGGTTGGCTGCCCTACCTTTACTCGTGAGCTGTGCCAAGTCCGTTGGCCGTCCGTTCGCACGTTCAAGCCGGAGATACTTGAGAAGTACCATGGGAGGCTGAACCTGGCAGAGTTCCTGAGCATCTACACCATCGTTGTTCAGGCTGCCGGGGGAAGAGATGAGAGGTGTTTGCCAACTACTTCACCTTGGCCCTCAAGTCCAATGTGAGGTCTTGGCTGATGCACCTACCAGAGAACTCCATTTCGTCATAGGCTGACCTGTGCCACGAATTCATTGGCGCCTTCACTGACGGTCATCAAGAACCCGGCAGGCCCAGCGACTTGCCGCTTCTCCAACAGAAGGAAGGATAAAACCTCCGTAAGTATTTATAGAGATTCAGCAAAGTTCATAGAAACATCCCAAATATCCATCCGGCAGCTGTGATAGCTGCCTTCCAGCCCAATGTGCGCAACCGTTAGATCCGTTCCAAGATGAACGAACAGTTGCCCAAGAGTGTGAAGGAGCTCAACACATTGGTGGATAAGTGTGCTCGGATGGAGGAGGGAAGAAATTTGCCAGGAGAGGAAGATTGCACCAATGTTGATTGGGAGGATGATGATGAATCAACCAGTCAGAAGAAGAGCAAGAAGCACAGAGATAAGGCAGTGATGACTAGTGAAGGATCGGGTACGCCTAGTATCGACAAGAAGGCCAAAGCTAAGGCCCCCGGCATGGAAGCTGCCGTGTGCACTGACTGCCGGGAAGCCGGCTTGCCGAGAAAGCCGGGAAAGGTGATTGGCCATACTGCACGATTCATCGGACCAAGGGCCATGACCTTCAAGAATGTTATCACGTTGAGCAGCTTGTCAAGAGACAGAGAGCAGAGTATGATAAGCGTTATAAGGAAAAGGGTCAGAATGTTGCTAGCGGTAAGGGCCGAGGTGGTGAAGTAAATCGCCCCGGCAGACCCTTTCGTAACCAAGGAAAGCCCGCCAGAGGTCGAGAGAAGGAAGCCTGTGATGATGAGAGTGATGGAGGGAATGAAGAGGAAACCAGTGAGCAGGAGTTTCAGAAGGCCACTGACACCCTGTGCATTGACAGGGGTGCATCTCTGCACACCTCTCACCGTCAGCTCAAGCGGTGGGCGCGAGAAGTCAATGCCGTGGAACCAGCGCTAGAGGCCTGGAAGCTGCTCAAATGGTCCTGTACGCCCATCATCTTTGACGAGGAGGATCATCCTAGCCATACCACTATGGTAGGGTGTTTGCCATTGTTGGTCACACCGACAATCCGCAACCTCAAGGTCACAAAGATGCTGGTGGACCTTGGGGCCGGGTTGAATCTGATTTCCCCAGCATTTATCAGCAAGCTTCAGATAGTAGAGGAGGAGCTAGAGGTTACCGGCACGTTTCAAGGAGTTAATCCCGGCAGGAGCCATCCTAAGGGAAAGATCACATTGCTGGTAACGTTTGTGGGAGAACTGGACTACGGGACTGAGAGGATTGTGTTTGATCTCCCCCTGCCTTACAATGGGATTTTTGGACGCCCGACCCTGGCTAGGCTCATGGCGGCATCCCACTATGCCAAAAACAACTTGAAGATGGCTGGGCCACTGGGAGTCATCACTATCCCATCAGATGAGAAGGATGCAATCATTTGTGTGGACAAGATGTACCAGGACGCAGTCGCGGCAACGACAGCAGCAGCTCCCGCTAAGGAAAGCAAAGGAAAGAAGAGAGGTTGCAAGGACTCCAGCAAAGAGTCCGGGAAGCGTGCCCCCACCGAGTGCACGACACCCGTGGACGACGTGCCGGAGTGTTCCAACAGCAAGAAGGTCCCGGCAGGGCTGGCTGCCGTTGATGGTACTTTCACAATCAGCACCACCCTCGATGACAAATAGGAAAGCGCGCTCGTTGCCTTCCTGCGGGCGAATATAGATGTGCCTGGCAACCATCTGATATCCTCGGTGTTCCCAGGGAGGTAATCGAGCACCACCTTGCTGTCTGCCCACATGCCCGACCTGTCTAGCAGAAAGTCTGGAAGCAGGCCTTGGAGAGGCAGCAGTTAATTGCAGAAGAGATCAAGAAACCTGAGGCAGCTGGTTTGGTCAGAGGAGTGTTGCATCGCACATGGTTGGCAAATCCAGTGGTAGTCCGGAAGGCTAACGGGAAGTGGAGGCTTTGCATAGATTTCACATATCTCAACAAAGCTTTCCCGAAGGAACCATTTCCCTTGCCGCTGCCAGCGTCCTGGGAATGGGGGTACCCACTGCGGCCCAGGGCATCGCTCCACCAGCGGCCTGGAACGGCCCATCTTCATCAACAACCGCTCAAGACCCTCGCGAGGGGCCAAACCTCGCGAGGCGAACGACGCCAAGACCTCCTCAGGGGCAGCATCACTAGGCTGGCTCCCGAGGAGCAGAGATATCTATGCAAGGGGCACCTCGCGAGGTGCGCGTGACGTGGGCCATGACGATCAAGGCCAGGCGGGCACCAGCGGGCATAGAGTACCAGTTGCCTCTTTGGTGCTAAATGGGCAAGCGCAGGCGATGAGTCCCAAGGCATCACGTAATGGTTTCCATATCGGTGCAAAAAGAACAAGACCAGTAGGACGGCAGGACGGAGCTTACCGTGGAGCCCGCGGCGGCGTCACCACCAGAGCCTTTGGCAGGCGAAGACCACCTTTTGTCAGGATAGCTTGTACTAGTTGTCTCCCTTCAAAATTGGCCGTTGTGGGATCCCTTCCCGCCTAACATTTGGGAAGAGGACTAGGGTCACTATAAAAAGGACTAGCCACCACTATCGGAAGCAACTGATCCTGAGAGGATCATTCAGGCCATTCCCATGAACACAAACTCACCGAGCTCAAGAACACCTCTCCTCAGGAGGCCCTTCTTCCCTTGTACTTGTTCATCCTCAGCCTGCAAGGCAATCCACCACACCACACATGAGTAGGGTATTACACCAAAACGGTGGCATGAACCAGTATAAACCCTTTGTGTCTCTTGTTCTTTGGGTTCGGCGAGCTAGGCCTTGAGATCGTTGCGCACGCGAGCTAGAGAGGGAGAGAGATCTTTGTGCGCACCCAGTGTTCGAACCTCAAGGGTTTGCCAGGACCCGTAATCCGACATTTGGCGCGCCAGGTAGGGGTGCGTCGAAGCTTTCTTCTCCATCAACTAACTCGCTGTCGCCCCACGGCTACGATGTCTGACGATCTGAGGACCCAAGCCGACCACTGGGCGGCCTGTCCCACTCGGGCGCCACTGTCCGCTCTAGAAGACCTCAACTCCGCGCTCCAGGCGGCACGCGCGCCGCCCAACACCCGCGGACGTGGGCAGCGCGGGGCGACGCGCGCCACCCTCCCATCGCGGCGCACGCGCGCAATTGCATGATCCTCAGGTTACGCTGCAGCAATGGCACCACACCCCCGATGGGAGCAGGCGAACATGCGAGCCGCTCTCATCGTGGCGCGAGAGCCGTTGCGGTGCAGACTGGTGGAGAGCGGCCGTGATGCACTACTGGAGCGAGTCGCCGAACTGCTGGACGCCGCCTGCATGGGTACGCCGCCTTTCTGCTCCTTGGCCACACCCCAGGTTGTGGCGGAAGCGCGCGCGAGGCCCCGGCGAGCCCGCGTGCCCCTGGGGCGTCAGGGGGAGCCGATGACACGGGCGCGGGTCATGGCGCTGGCCGTCCTGTCGCGACCCCGCCATTGCCATGAGGGACTAGTGTTGATTGCCCACCACAAGGACGCGCCAGGACATCGCACAGTGGCCACCAGGGCCCAACACCACGAATCATGGCTCAAGGCGCGGGGCACCTGGGTGGCGATTCTGGCCAGGCAATCGCGGACGCCTACATGCCCCGCATAGTGGACCTAGAACACCTGCCGAGGAAAGGCCCCGATCCGTTCCTTGGACCAGGATGGGCGGCTGGAGGGCCCGAGGCGCGGGCCTTTCACGAGCCACCCGGAGGCTACATCGACCCCTTCAGCGATGACGACGGTGGGGTACAGTCAATATCTCAGGAGCGAGGTTACGCTAACCATGAACTGCAGGAGAACCAGGCCACGGTGGTAGTTGGAGACCTCTGGGCAGTGGCCCAGCCAGCGGCAGGAGTGGTGCTCTGGGGGCTGCACCGGGGAGGTCCGGAGCAAGGCCCTCCCCCGCACAACGCGGAGCAAGAAACTGCAAGGAGGTAGGCCTTCTGCTGGGGGAAGCGCCGGCGAGCCTTCCCCCCCCCCTCAGAAGAGGGCCCGTGGTCGCCGAGGGCGCTGCCAGCGTCCTCTTTGCCCCTTGGTCGTGTCCTGGTTTCCGGACTCCCCAATGGTGGTCGAGGGTGGCGCAGGGCCGGGCCCTCGCCTGGCGATATGAAGTAACGCTTGCACCTGTGAAGGTCTCCGCTCGTGACACTCTCATGTAATAATGAGTGGGGTTGTACACGCCCCGGAGTCTCCGGAGTGCCGCCCTCGGGCCTCGGGGGCTCCAGCCCACGTCCTAGTGGAAGCACCATGCTCCGCGCTGGCCGTCGACACTATCAACCAATGACTATGCTCAAAGCCAGTGAAAGCACTTAGCTCCGCGCTGGTGGGAACACAAGAAGACTAGCTAGGTGCTGGACGCGGCCATTTGCTTTCAACCACTTTTCTGTACCTCAATTTGCAGCCTTTGGATTGGAATTTGAAGTCGTATTTTCATTGGCAAGTGCGGGGGGTGTCTTTTCTCGTTCATGTTGATTTCTTGAGTTTTTTGGATCCGTGCCTTGTTTTGAGACTCGCCCTTGCTACTTCCCCCCTCCCGAGCACCTCGCGAGCGGGGGCTGGGTGTGGTATGCCCACACTACGCGCGCACCCCGCCATGGCTGGCGCTCGCTCCTCATGAGGCCCTCTCGGGCGGACTAGCAGGCTACTCAGGAGCCCAAGGCATCGCAAACCTGCGGAGGACTCCGTGGCACCCCGATCCGCATGGAGCAGGGGGCCTTCGCACGTCAGCCCAGGATAACACCTGATGCACGACAGGTCCATAATACAGCATTCTAGGTACAAGAATATTCATCAAATACATGTATAGAATAGTACATCATTGATGAATACAATCATCTGGCACAGCCCTAAGGCTATTTAAATGGCAGCGGAAGTCTATTTAAATGGCGGCGGAAGTCTTGGTTTGATAGCATAACAACTCTGGCTGGGCTCCACAACTAACAGGACTGGCAAGGTTACGGCCTAGCACGACGGATCAAGCGAACAATTCGGGTACGACCTACAAAACTGGCTTGACACGCCAGGTCAGTACATTGAATGTACTTGCAAGACAACCAAATACATAGCATCCAAACAAGCAGAAGACAAAGCAAGAACAAAGTGCATACAACAGCCTATCT
Organism: Triticum aestivum; assembly: GCF_018294505.1. Taxonomy (NCBI): domain Eukaryota; kingdom Viridiplantae; phylum Streptophyta; class Magnoliopsida; order Poales; family Poaceae; genus Triticum; species Triticum aestivum. The sequence continues at coordinate 324,837,660 of NC_057814.1, read as the reverse complement.
CATATCAATTACTAAACATGGCATGATACAGATCAACTAATCATGAACAATATCATTGCATCCACTAACATGACAATGACATGGCATATCAAAACATGCTTCTAACATGGCAATAGCAAAACATAGCATATCATTTTAGTCATGGCATAATTTAACATATCAATCAAAGCACGACATGGCATCATGAAACTATGGTGAATATAAACTACCGGTCACATCCAATGCACTTGCTTCACAAACTAAAAAATTGGACAGAAACCAGGAATTGCTCCTGTGCTCACATAGTTTAATGAAATGAACTGAATTTGGGTGGAGGCTAACGATTTAAGATACTTGAGAAGATTGAAAAGTTTCATCCCATTTGGAAACTCTATGAAAGTACTTCCTTCACAAAGTTGCATTCTGGTCAGAAACTTTGAAAAATTGCACAGGGAGCTAGGAGGAATGGATTGAGCTCATATTTGGCATCCATGGTTTATTCATCCATGTTAATCACCCTGCCAAATTGCAGCTCAATTGGGATTAAGAATAAAGCACTTCCTTTGCAAAATTTCAGAGAAGGCAGAAACTTGCATTGGATCATGTGCCCAATTTTTGAACTGAGGAACATGAGATGAGGATGGAACTAGTGATTATATAGCAAGGAAAAGCTCCACAATTTATGTGGGAATTTTCTCTGCTATAAAAATAGTAGTTCCTTTAGAAAATGGCAGAAATGCAATATTGGCATTAAATAGGAAAAGGCAATTTTCCTTATTTAATTATGGCCAATATGTTTGCCAGAGCTTGGATTTGGCATAAGTATCAACTCCACCAATTCTCATGAAGTTAGGAGATGGCTAGCTATGCCTGTGGATTTTATTCCTCAAAAAGGCAAGAAAAGGAATAAATCACAATTCAAAAATATTGCATGGGACTTAGCAATATTTTTGCATATCCAAGGTTCAGAAAGAGAGGACGATCTCTGGGAACAATTGGGAAGAGGAATAGATCAAGGAAAATGATGGTTCCTTTGTAAGCACAAAGGACATATCCAAATTTCAAAGATTTGGAATTAGGGTTTGAGAGGGTTTGAGATGATGCAAATGAGGCCTTGCCCACTGACAAAGACATGAGCAAGGTTTTGAAAGATTGAAATTGACAAGAATAGCCAGAGTCATCCAGCAAACTCAGGAGAAAGAATTTAAAAGTGAGTGCCAGGAAGGAATAACAGCTCAAAAATTGATAACCAAATTTTGGGGCTGTTACAAGCCTTCCCCCCTTCAAAAGAATCTCGTACTTGAGATTCCTAGGGTTACAACACAACTGAAAGAATAACCACTCCGGGGAAAAACCTCGGAGTTCATTCTAACCCTTTGGTTAAATTCAAACGAGTTGGGGGCACCGATAATTGGTACACCCAGGGAGGGATATGGCAAACCTGGATATATCCACCGCTAGGGGCACTCGAGATCAAACTCCCGAAAAATGCTAGATGCACCCAAATGAATAGTGGTTTCACCTACTGACACGTGGGTCCAGGGCCCACTGGCAGCCTCCTTCTTCTACCTCCGGCTTGCTGCTTCTTCTGTGCTGCTGCTTCGCGTGCGGCTTGGCGCAACGCGCATCTAGCTCCTAGGGCAATGAGGACCCTAGAGCCATAGTGCGCGGCGTGCACGACGCCGGTGCAGCGAGCACTCACGTCGCGGGCCAGCACCTTGTCGGCACTGCTCGCGGATTCGCCTCCTGGACGCTGATGATCGGGCGACGAGCGATTCTCCTGGACCGCGCTCATCGTACACCGAGGTTGGGCTATAAAAATGGCAGCGCGGCTCTCCTCCAACGCACAAACACAATGCCGCTCTACTACCTCTTCGGTTTGGGCGAGATCGAGCCGAGCTCCTTCGCCGAGGAGGTGTTCCTGGTGGCGCTACGGTTGTTCCTCGTAGCGCTGCCAGGCACACTAATCGGCTCGTCACTCCTCCTGCTCATTCTCATCATGAATGAGCGAGCTCGGAACAACGCGCAGCTCAGTGTGGTGGCTCGAGATGCGGGAGAAGATGGCGCACTGGGTGGTCCTCCGCCATGCTTGATTCTCCGTCGCTTTCCGCCGGCGGAGTAATCGCGTGCTACGGTGGAGCGGTGGTGGCGATCTACCTGCGCCACGCAAGGCAGTGATGGTGGTGGTGGGATCCAGATGCAGGTGAGGTGGCTGCGCCTGCTCAAAAATCACACGGAGTACAAGGAAAATTTCATGGATAGCTCCACGAAATGTATGTGTCGAGGTAGAATCGAGTTGAAACCTGTATCGGTGTAGATGTACTGGATCGAGGAAATAAAGTTGGCAGCGTTTCTCCGAGAATGAAATCGGGAAAAAGAATTAGATACAAGGAATTTCCAGGCGGAAATGCCTCTGCGAGGTTCTGTATTTGAAAATTCGGCACACGGTGTATGCATAGATAGATAGGGATATGTGACTTTGCATTCCCCCGAGTACTTCCCGAATGTACTCGTGGGTGAACCGGGTATGCATGCAGTATGCAGTATAATCTAAACTAGCAAACAGACGGAGGCAATAAACATGCAACGGAGAAACACACCAGACAAATCATACTAAAGTGTGTTAATGCTAGTGGGTATATGTACTCCTGGCATACATATACCTACACCAGCGCGCATTTTATTATAGACCCAAAACGAGTCAATGTTATTTAGTGTATGTGGTCTACTAATTAAAATCCTGTTAGAAACACGTTGCCAACCCTGTCAAACATCTCTGGTTACAGAGAGACAAACAAAAACAACACGAAAACAAAAGCATGAAAACTACATTGAACACAGCATACGGATTACAACAATACCAGCATACAACAAAGCACGAACACACTACGTGCTAAATGAAACAACTCATCCTGGGATACATAGTTCTATCCTCGTATCGGGGATGAACCGACAGACTGATCATCTCAATGCGTGACTAAGGTCAGGCAGAGGGCTTGCCTTGCTGGGGCTCTCCGGGAGGACGAAGACTGAGCCAATCTCCATCTTCATCGTCCAACACTACTATGGGTTGGGGTTCGGCTGCTGGGGGTGTGGCTGAAATTGCTCTGAGCAAATGCTACTGGTGGATCCGTAAAAGAGCCTTGTCGAGGGTGATGATGTTTGGCCTGGGCCATAGCACATGCTGAGAGGATAGCACTGGTTCGGATGGCGTTGGGCAAGCTACTTGAGATGCGAATTTACGAGCCTCATGGTAAGCTTCCTTGACAACTCGCACCGCATCGTTGTCCAAGATTCTAAACTCGGCAAGTATCTTGGAAATCATCATCCCCTGGGCAGTATACTACACCAGGCGAGTGATTGTGGGGTCATCTCCTTGGATAGCGGGAGAAGGCTGCATTCCTCCTTCTGTCACAATGGGGTAAAAGCAGAAATCCTGCCTCGTTGCCATATGCGGGTACCTGGTTCGGAGGTGAAGCATAGCCTCCACAGCAGCGGCATGAATGGCTAAATCAGTGGTAGGCATGGCTCTACCCTAAAAAACCAATGGCTGTCCATCTACCGTGGGACCTAGGCTGATGTGCACTCTTGCATCAAAGCGATGCAGGTGAGGGACGGGTGCCGATTGGAACACCAGGTAATCGGGACTAGCCTTACAGCCAAAGGCTTTGGTGAACATCTCGGTAAGAAGGGGTGGAAAGCCAGTGTGGTTGCCGGCACAGGTGCGGGTGTAAAACTTGGGAGCTTTGAAGGTGCCAATCATGGCTGGAGTGCTACTAGCTAGGCTTCTCTGCAGGGACATGGTTGACTGAGGGGGTGAGCGATACGGCGAGCGGAAAGGGGGCTTTTATAGGCAGCTATGCGAGACATGCCCGCATGGTGTGGACCCTTTCCCTTAATGGTGAAGGGCAAGCGGTGGCCGACCAGAAAGCATATGGTTGCTATTCATTCCACGTAACTAGACGGGGACAGCGGGGCGAGGACGTGTCGGTCCCGACTGCGCCACCTGTTGATTAACAGTGGCCATGCCGGATGCCAGGGATGGGTCAAATCCCTTAGGGCCATCACGGGTTAATGGTAGCGGCGATATAATACTAGGATAACCTATGCCAGCCTTGCTGCTCTGATACCATGTCCTGTGGCACCCCGATCTGCATGGAGCAGGGGGCCTTCGCACGTCAGCCTAGGATAACACCTGACGCATGACAGGTCCATAATACAACATTCCAGGTACAAGAATATTCATCAAATACATGTATAGAATAGTACATCATTGATGAATACAATCATCTGGCATAGCCCTATGGCTATTTAAATGGCAGCGGATGTCTATTTAAATGGCGGCGGAAGTCTTGGTTTGACAGCATAACAACACTGTCTGGGCTCCACAACTCACAGGACTAGCAAGGTTACGGCCTAGCATGACGGATCAAGCGAACAATTCGGGTACGACCTACAAAACTGGCATGACGCGCCAGGTAAGTACATTGAATGTACTTGCAAGACAACCAAATACATAGCATTGAAACAAGCAGAAGACAAAGCAAGAACCAATTGCATGCAACAGCCTATCTCATATCAATTACTAAACATGGAATGATACAGATCAACTAATCATTAACAATATCATAGCATCCACTAACATGACAATGACATGGCATATCAAAACATGCTTCTAACAAGGCAATAGCAAAACATATCATATCATTTTAGTCATGGCATAATTTAACATATCAATCAAAGCATGGCATGGCATCATGAAACTATGCTGAATATAAACTACCGGTCACATCCAATGCAGACATACATGTTAACTTTATGCAACCATCTCTTGTTCTACCATGGTTCTTTAAATGCAACTTATTACTCATACAATGCAACCAAACTTGTGCACCGAGTCCCTCGGATTCTCTTACCAACGGTTTGCCTCGTAAATGAACGGTGATCTTTCCGGCGATCATGACCATGACCAACACTTGGTCTCCAAAACTCACCGAGACCTCGTCTCGTGATCATATCAAAACATTTCCGTGCCTTCTCACGACTAACCCATAGTCCAAGTCACCACATTCTTGTTACACATTATTCATCAACTTAATTATTTCAGGTTTATCCCCATTTCGACCAAGACCCGATAGTGTGACCTACTACGAACTTGTGCCCATGACCGAGGACGCGGCTATCGACAGATTGAATACACTCTGCAGAGGTAGCGCACTGTACCCACACCACGGAACCCATGGCCTCATCATCCCATTCGGGTGGACCAACGGCATTCCGACGAAACTGACCTACTGCCACGACACTCTCCCGGCCACTCCGACTCACTCCCCACTGGGTTAGTCCTGGGTGGCCCCGTGTCTACCAAAGACACAACGGCCACCGTCGTGGCCAAACATAAACGTCCCAAACTGGGACCTGAGCTCAAAACCAAACCCGGGAACACAAGGTTATGTCCGCCTACCTGATGAGGGTAAGCATGCCCATAACCTACCGTAGTTGGAGGCACCAGCGAGAGGCATGACAATAGATCGCATTAAGGCCTTCCCATAAAGGAAAAATGTGGCTGCACTGAAGAAGTTCGGTTTGGTGGCACTATGACTCGATCTCATCAATGACGGAGGAGGTTTGCTATTACTAAGTCATTTTATTTCCTTCTCCATCATCATGAACATGAATGCAACAATGAGCATGCATCATATAAATGCTTTAATAAAATACGGAGCTTCTCAAGTGGACAACTATAGCATAAAGAACATGACAATACCAAATACTAGCATATCAACGGTGCATTACAATCATCATAGCATTTTATAACGATGTCATGAAAATAAAGTAGAGTAGTGACATGGAATTATTCATAATAACATTCTAATTAGCATGGCAAAAGATATCATGAAAACACAAGCATGCATGGTAAGCATAACAGAGTAACTTCAGACGAAAACGATAAGAAACAACTGCAACTACACACACACAAGGTGCGAGCAAAGTCAACATGCAAGTTCGGGGCTCATGATAAGAGGTTGGCTGGCCTGGGGGTCGACAAATACTCCGGGAAAAAGTGTGGAACGATCGCGGAAAGATTTGCCAGAAACAGTTCTCTCTCGGAGGGGGCTGTTTACAGCCAAGGGCAAAATGGTCATTTTCACTATGTGAAAACATTATGAAAATGATACCAACGGAAAGAGCTCGACGAACAGAGAACATGAGCGTTGGAATCACCTCAATCGGAGTTACGGTTGCAAAGATATGGCCGTCGAAATGACAGGGACTAATCTATAAAATAAATATTCACAGACAGGCCCTTGTTGGTTAAAACAGAAAGCGCACTGAGGGAAAATACGTTTTCATAGAAGGGACAGCGCATTACTGACCGAAGGTGATACAGAGTACGTTTTCAGAAGACGAAAACGTATTTCTGTTTGAAGGCATGGCGAAGTACGCTTTTGGAAGACGAAAGCGCATTTGACTCGGGGCGTCTCCACTGATGCCAGGTCAGCGAACCAGGTCAACCCCTGGGTGGCTGACTTGCGGGGTCCGCATGGAGGTGGGGCCCGCCCAGTCGGTCTTCTCCTTCCACCCGCGCGGTGCTCGCCTGGCCGAGGGAGCAAGCGCGCCCCGACGGCGACCGCCGGCGCATCCGGCCACCATAGGAGACGGGCGACCTACCGAAATGCGCAGGACGGAGAGGCGCATCTCAGGGTGGTGGTTACTGCCGCCGAGGAGCACCAGAGAAGGGGCTGCAGGGCCCGCAGCGGAGAGGAGCTTTAGTCGCCGGTGCAGTGGGGGCTACGGTGGAGGAACGGAGAGGCTGAGGCCACGGGGAGACTCGCCGGAGCATGGGGGATGCGGTGGTGGTGGAGGAACGGCGAGGGGAGCTCAGGATCACCGAAATCGGGTGAGACCCTAGGCGGCGGCTATGGCGACTATGGTGGTCAGTGAGGGGCACCGGCCTCGGGTAGAGGCTCGGGGAGGGATTGTGTACTGCGAGAGAGCTCAGGGGCACTATTTATAGCCGCGGGGAGAGCTCGGGAAGGAGGGGGAGCAGGTGGCACATGGCGAGCGACGTGTCCTCGCGTCGGTGATGGCGTAGTGTCGGCAGGCACGGCCAAGGCTCACGGGAAGCGGCGGGAAGGCGACGAGGAGGAAGCAGACGCGGCGTAGAGGCTCACGGAGACGAGCAACGCTCGGAGACGAACGGAGGAAGAGGACATGAGCGAGGAAGGCGACGATGGCTACAGCAGTGCACTGTTCGGTCGTTGGCACGGCTCGCCGGAGAAGAAAACGAAGGGGGCCAGAGGTCCAGGGGGAAGGCGACGTCGAGGGGGAGTTGTAGGACATTAATGGCGAGGCCAGAGCTGGTCGGAGCAGCGCTGCCGACCACAACAGTGGCTAGACCACTGTTTTGGGCTGGCATTACCCGTGGTCACCATGGACAAAGCACGCTCTGGGTTTTTTTACTGAGGCCAGCTCATGTCTACCGCGTCGTCCTTCGAAGATAGAGTGTTACTACGGTAAACAAACGGGCAGAGACAAATGGAGCTGAGTAAACCAAGCTGCACAAGTTTGTTGTTGTAAACTTGATCACATCCTAGAGAGTAAACTAGAGAGGGTAAAAGGTAAATTTGATGTCTGTGAGGCTTAGGGTAGCAAGGACTACGGTCCTGGAGGTTATGAGGTCATTCTGTCAAGTATTCAGCAAAGTTGCTGTACAACTGCTAATTCTGACCCAGAAATTAAATCATGAAGGTGCACTCACTAGAAGTGAGGGATTGAGCTAAAACTTGGCAAAGATTGATGATTTGGATATATAATGATGCTGTAAAAATTTCATGCCAATTGGACTTGCCAAAATGGTACTTCCTTCACAGCCATCATTTCTGCCCAAAAACTTCAGAAAAATCCTCAGGGCAAATGGCTAGATGAAATGAGCCAAAATCTTGTGGAGATAGATCATATGGATATGAGAAAGCCTGGGAATATTTTCAGCTATAATGGAGCAAGCTAAGATGCACTTGCTTCACAAACTAAAAAATTGGACAGAAACCAGGAATTGCTCCTATGCTCACATAGTTAAATGAAATGAACTAAATTTGGGTGGAGGCTAACGATTTAAGATACTTGAGAAGATGGAAAAGTTTCATCCCATTTGGAAACTCTATGAAGGTACTTCCTTCAGAAAGTTGCAGTCTGGTCAGAACTTTGAAAACTTGCACAGGGAGCTAGGAGGAATGGATTGAGCTCATATTTGGAATCCATGGTTTATTTATCCATGTTAATCACCCTACCAAATTGCAGCTCAATTGGGATTAAGAATAAAGCACTTCCTTTGCAAAATTTCAGAGAAGGCAGAAAAACTTGCATTGGATCATGTGCCCAATTTTTGAACTGAGGAACATTAGATGAGGATGGAACTAGTGATTATATACCAAGGACAAGCTCCACAATTTATGTGGGAATTTTCTCTGCTATAAAAATAGTAGTTCCTTTAGAAATGGCAGAAATGCAATATTGGCATTAAATAGAAAAATGCAATTTTCCTTATTTAATTATGGCCAATATGTTTCCCAGAGCTTGGATTTGGCATAAGTATCAACTCCACCAATTCTCATGAAGTTAGGAGATGGCTAGCTATGCCTGTGGATTTTACTCCTCAGAAAGGCAAGAAAAGGAATAAATCACAATTCAAAAATATTGCATGGGACTTAGCAATATTTTTGCATATCCAAGGTTCAGAAAAGCAGGATAATCTCTGGGAACAATTGGGAACACCAATAGATCAAGGAAAATGATGGCTCCTCTGTAAGCACAAAGGACATATCCAAATTTCAAAGATTTGGAATTAGGGTTTGAGATGATGCAAATGAGGCCTTGCCCGCTGACAACGACATGAGCAAGGTTTTGAAAGATTGAAATTGACAAGAATAGCCAGAGTCATCCAGCAAACTCAGGAGAAAGATTTAAAAAATGAGTGCCAGGAAGGATAACAGCTCAAAAATTGATAACCAAATTTTGGGGCTGTTACAGACTCCCCTCGGGAGAAATACACGTCCGCAACTACCAAATCGGTTCGAAACCTGCCCGGAGTAAGGTAAGTTACAGCCGCAAGCCTGCGGGGGCTCGCGAGCCTGCAAAAGCGCGTTTCAAGTCTGGCCTAAAAAATAAAATGGTAGTCTGATTACATGAGGGGCTCCCCCTCCCCAAAATGCTCTTACACCTTGAGGGGCCTTGTCCAAGCTTTTCCGTGCAGGTTCACAATAAAGGAGCACGGGCTCAATCGGACATGTTGCTTGCCGCATCTTCCGGGTCGCTCCCAGACATGCTGCTGGCGCTATCTTCACCGTCATCAACCGCGCCACCCTCATCCGCCACGACCACCACCACGTCGTCATCGGAAGCGAAGGCCCTGACCAGAGCATCCACATTGTCATCCACCCAGCGTGCCAAGTTATACCGAATGACTTCGGGCACTGGGCGATGGCGGCGTCGAAGTCGAAGTGGGGATCGGTGTTCTGGAGATGACTAAAGACGTGGGAAAACACGCACCCGAGGAGGCCATGGATCTTCTCGTCAACAAGCTCGCGAGCCCTCTCAGCCCGGTCCTCCAGGCGCGTCACGACTTCGGTAAAGAAGCGGAGATGGCCGGCATAGTCTTCTGTATGGGGATGAGCGGCGTGTTCGTCACAGATGACGCCCAGTGCCTGGTTGGCCCTTACCCTAAGGTCCCGGAGAATGGGGTGTGTTCACGCTGCAACGTCTGCCGGTGGATCGCCTCCTCCCTGCTCTGCTGCGCGAGGGACTCGGCATCAGTGACTCACCGCTGAAGCGGGAGTAGTTCAGCACGGGCGGAGGCCAACTCGGCCTGCACAGAGAGGAGGGCAGCCGCGGCGGCCTTCTCGCGCTGCTCTGCTTCAGCCTAGCTTGACCTGAGGGCGGTGGTTCTGCCCTCAGCTTGAGCTTCGAAGAGCTTCAGCTTCAGGTCATGTCTATTGGAAAGGTCTGACAGGCCCTCCGCCACACTGCGTCCATCCTCTTCCTGGATCCTGGCCTCGCGCGCACGTGCGGCATCCTCCGCCTGGGTGACCTGGCACTCCCTCATCTCCAACCGATCAAGCTCGAGGATGCGCTCTGTGGCCTCCAGCATCAGCACCTCCTCGCGCCTCAAGATCTCCTTCTCTTCGGAAGGCACCCCTTCATCAACGCCAAGGCAGCCCTGCGCGCCTCAATTTTCTGCTCCAGGGAGACATTCAGGGCCTGGAGCTCCTGCCTGCGCCTCTCAGCGACCTTGCGGCGGTAGTCAGCCTCCCTCGCCTCCTCCAAGGCTCGGGTGCTGGCCTCGCGCGAGGTTCCATGGCATGCCTCGGCCTTCGCGTTGGCATGCTCGCACTAGAGACGCCCGAGGTTGATGGCCACCTTCAGTTGATGCCATTCGTCCACCAACCGAAGGCCCTCGGTTTCAAGGCAGGCGTAAACATCCACGAGCTCTTCCCCAAGCCGGCTCAGTGCACCCATTGCCTCCCGGAAGAACTCGTGACGGACGGCACCCCGCTTGCGCGCAAGCTCGAACACAGGACCAGGTCCGTCCTCCACGCCGGAGGTCGTTGAAGAAGTTTGAAGTGGCTCGCATCCTCCCATCAGGGGGCTGGGGGCCGGCGCCTTTCCACTCGCCCTTCGGTCCTCGGCGGAGGCCCGGAGGGGTGAAGGCTCGTTGCTCGAAGAAGAGGCCAGGGCCGATGTCACCCAGCCGTGGTCTATAACCAGAGGAGGAGCCCTTGGCACACCTTCCGCATCCCTGGTAGGACTGCGAAGGAGGGAAGGCAAGAACACGGGGTCAAGACGCCAAGCCGGCACGTCCACCTCTCCGGCCGACCTCGCTCCAAATGCGGTAGGTTGGCTGGAGGCGCTCAGGGTCAGCGGAGGACTCGAGGCAGGAGGAGGTTGCTTCTCGGGAGGTTTCGTCGCCTTAGCAGAAGGGGCCCTAAGGAACCACGGTCAAGAGGGGAAGTAGCACTCAGGAAATTACAAAGATAAGGTACTCACTCATCTATGGCAATGTACTTCCTCTGCTTCAATGGCCGCAAGGCATCGCCGCTGCAGCTAGGAGATCCCTTCCTCTTGTGGAGCGTGTCAAAATTCGGCCGGAGCCGGCCGAATCCCTGGGCGCGGTCACCAGCACCGGGCGCGACTAGTGAGGCTCCTGAGGAGGCGGCCTCAGGAATGCTGAGCCGCGTGGAGTCCTCGGCCTCCGCCTCGTGGCGACTCGCTGGGGCCTCGGGGGCTTCGGCCTAAGGAGCATCGGGCTGCACTAGTCCCTCAGCCGCTTCCTCACGGTGGCTCTCTCGAGCCCTAGGAGACAGCGCCTCAGGAGTCCCAAGCGACACCAGCTCCTCAGCAGCCCCGTCGCCAGCGTTCGACGGTAGTCGCCCCCCTGCGCCCACTTCTTGGGCGAGTGCCACACTGGCGGCAAGCAAGGGAGCCACGAAGACAGGGCTCTCGTGAGGCCCTTCAAGGCCAACCGAACGTAGTCCCCATTCGTCGAAAGGCGGCATCTGCCTTGCGAATTCCACCTTGTTCGAGTAGCAGTACAAGAGGCAGCCCTCCTCCGGTATGTTGGCTGGCGATGGATCGCCCGTCAGGAGCTCAAGCACAGTTCGTTGCGCCTCAAGAGGAAGCCCAGGCTCGTGGAGACTGATGCGGTCTTCGTTGTGGAGAAGGTCCACATTGGACGGGAGTGGCGCTGGAGCGGAGCAATGCGGCGCTGGACGAACTCCTTCACCACCGTGGGCATCGTCACGTTGAGATCCTTCAACCTAGTCAGCCGGCGCCAGACATGGGCAAGACGGGGGTCAGCGAGCTTCTCGTGCCCCCAACCAGAACTGGGAACAACCGGTACCGTCGGAAGCGAGAGCAAGGGCTGAGCATGCCGGCGTCCACGAACACCCAACACCTCCGAAACCCGCTCACGGACGGCGAGAGCTCGAACTCAATCCCCGAGCCAGCCGTCGCAGCCACGGCCTAGAAGCTCAAGCATCCCGAGCACTGGCGGGGGTCGGTCAGATGGAACGAGAAGAAATGGCGAAGTAAGGCCACGGAAGGAGCAATGCCCACCAAGGCCTCGCAGACAAAAGCAAAGACGACAAGAAGGATGATGGGCTAGGGGTCCAGGTGCAGCATATGGATCTAGTAGTGGGAAAGCACAGCATTGAAGAAGGCAGAAAAAGGGGGCATCAGGCCAGCCCATAGGGCGTGGAGATGGATGGGGATCTCGGTGGCCGTCTTGTCGACCGAAGCACGGGATGCAAGCCAGGACATCGTATTCCCCCACTCATTGGAGTTTGCGGCGGGTGCAGGGCGGACCTTGTCCATCGCCTCCTGGTTGAGCACCACTGACCGCTCAACGGCAGGCTCGAAGGCCGCCGGCTCTTCGGTTGAAACATAGGGCTTCTTCCTTCCCTTCACCTTCCGGCTCGGCGCCATGGCAGTGGAGAAGATCGAGTCCTGGTCGGCTCGGAGAAGGGGACCGTTGTTTCCGAAAAGATGGAGGAGTTGGGAAGCGCGCTGCCAGTGATGAAGGTGGAGCTGTGTAGACCACGGTGGCCGCTTAGCCGAGCAGATATCAAGGTGGAGTGGGGAAGTGGAGACGCCCACGTCTTGTCAATCACCACGCTTCAATCAAGAACGCAGGTGGTTGGGGCCCGCTGCACTCTGCACTTGACCTTTGGCTTCGCCTCGAAGCCAAGTACGAGCGCGCCTTGGGCCCGGGGGCTACTATCGGCGTCCTGGGATGGGGGTACCCAGACTTGCCTGCCTGCAGCCCAGGGCGTGGCTCCACCAGCAGCCTGGAACGTCCCATCTTCATCAACAACCGCTCAAGACCCTCGCGAGGGGCCAAGCCTCGCGAGGCGAACGATCCCAAGACCTCCTCAGGGCAGCCTCACTGGGCTGGCTCCCGAGGAGCGGAGATATCTATGCAAGGGGCACCTCGCGAGGTGCGCGTGACGTGGGCCATGACTATCAAGGCCAGGCGAGCGCCAGCGGGCGCCGAGTACCAGTTGCCTCTTTGGTGCTAAAGGGGCAAGCGCAGACGAGGAGTCCCAAGGCATCAGGAAAAGGTTTCCATATCGGTGCAACGAGACCAAGACCAACAGGACGGCAGGACGGAGGTCACCGCGGAGCCCGCGGCGGCATCACCCCAGAGCCTTTGGCAGGCGAAGACCACCTTTTGTCAGGATAGCTTGTACTAGTTGTCTCCCTTCAAAATTGGCCATTGTGGGATCCCTTCCCGCCTAACATTTGGGAAGAGGACCAGGGCCACTATAAATAGGACTAGCCACCACCGTAGGAGTCAACTGATCTTCAGAGGATCATGCAGGCCATTCCCGCGCGCACGAGCTCAACGAGCTCAAGAACACCTCTCCTCAGGAGGCTGTTCGTCCCTTGTACTTGTTCATCCTCAGCCTACAAGGCAATCCACCACACCACAGTGGAGTAGGGTATTACACCACAACGGTGGCCTAAACCAGTATAAACCCTTGTGTCTCTTATTCTTTGGGTTCGGCGAGCTAGGCCTTGAGATCGTTGCGCAAGCGAGCTAGAGAGGGAGAGAGATCTTTGTGCGCACCCCAGTGTTCGAACCTCAAGGGTTTGCCGGAACCAGTAATCCGACAGCCACGTATTGATCAGATTGTGGATTCCACTTCAGGTTATGATTTGCTCTCCTTTCTGGATGCATATTCTGGGTATCAACAAATCTTCATGTCCAAGGAAGATGAAGAGAAGACGTCGTTCATCACCCCATGTGGTACGTAATGCTTTGTCTGCATGCCATTCGGATTAAAGAGTGCCGGGTCCACTTTTGCAAGGGCAGTCCAGATTGGTTTTTAGCCACAGTTGCACAGAAACATAAAAGCCTATATGGATGATATTGTGGTCTAGACCAAGGATTACGCCACCCTTATTCAAGATTTGGAGGAGACATTTGCTAATCTGCGCAAGATCAATTTGAATCTCAACCCGGAGAACTGTGTATTTGGTGTTCCCTCCGGCAAGTTGCTTGGGTTCTTTGTATCCCATCGCGGGATCGAAGCCAACCCCGACAAAATCAAAGCTATCGAGCAGATCCTAGTGCCAAGGATAGTTCAGGATGTGAGGCGTCTGACAGGATGCGTTGCCGCGCTAAGCAGATTCATCTCCAAGTCTGCCAAGTGCGCCCTGTCGTTCTTCAAATTTTTTCAGAAGGCACAGCCTATGAAGTGGACCCTGGAAGCAGATGCAGCTTTGCAAGAGTTGAAGGCCTACTTGTCCTCTGTGCCTACCATGGTTGCTCCCAAACCCCAGGAGCCGTTGCTGCTATACTTAGCGGCAACCAACCAAGTGGTCGGTGCGGCCTTGGTAGCGCAACGAGAAGTGGATGAGGCAGAGAGTGAGCAGGGACCGGCAGAATCAGAGAAGGATCAGGACAACAATGAGCACGATAACGAGAGCAACCCCAAGGACGCAGCAAGGAAGAAAGTGGTGCAATGACAAGTGTACTTCATTAGCTCCTTGTTACAGGGGCTAGATCGAGGTACTCTGGCGTGCAAATGTTGATCTTTGGTCTCATTATGGCCTCAAGGAAACTGCGCCACTACTTCCAAGCCCATGATATCACGGTTGCTACTCGTTTTCCATTGCAAAGGATACTCCGAAACCCTGAGGTTATCGGCAGAATAGTGGAGTGGGCTTTGGAGTTATCCAGCTTTGCTTTGAAGTTTGAGAGCACATCAACTATTCAGAGCAGGGCATTGGCAGAGTTTATTGCAGAATGGACGCCAACCCCTGATGAGGAAGAGACAAAGACAGTTATCCCCGGCAAGGAATTGCCCCAAGAATGGATTATGTATTTTGATGGTGCTTTTTCCCTACAAGGTGTAGGAGCTGGCGTGCTTCTTGCCGGCCCCTCCGTGGAGCACTTGAAGTACGTCATCCAAATGCATTTTTCCCGGGAAGAAGCAACCAACAATACAACTGAGTATGAAGGGCTCCTTGCCGGGCTCAAGATTGCAGCTGAATTGGGAATTAAGAAGTTGATCGTTCGAGGAGATTCACAGCTTGTGGTGAGACAAGTCAACAAGGATTACCAAAGTCTATTGATGGAGCCATACGTCAAGGAAGTGAGGAGATTGGAGGAGCGCTTTGACGGATTGCAAACAGAGCACGTACCCCGTGCGGAAAACAGCATAGCTGATCATCTGTCAAAGTGTGCTGCGCAAAAGCTTCTTGTGGAACCAGGGACTTTTGTTCTCCATCTCACCCATCCCTCCGTATCCCGAGCAACAATGGCCCTGAAAAGGAGAAAGTTGGACTCAGGTAAGCCTCTCCCAGTAGAGCCGTCCGCTCCTGGCAGAGACCCCACCGAAAACAACTCCCCGCAGCCAGCCAGACCACACCCTCCAGCCGGGCCCATGGACCCCGTGAATGAGGCATGTGCTCCCGCAATAGAGGAGGTGCCGCTAGTCCTCGTTGCCGAGCCCCAGGCTCCAACTTGGGCAAGGCACATTGTCCACTTCCTCCAAACCGGAGAGCTTCGCGGGGACCAAGACGAAGCTGAAAAAGTAGCCCGGAGGGCCAGTATGTACCAGTTTGTCGATGACACTCTATATAGAAGGAGGCCCAACGGTGTGAAATTGAAGTGTGTCTGCCGGGAAGAAGGAAAGGAACTGTTGGCTGAGATCCACAAAGGCATGTGCGGCTCCCACATTGGATCAAGGGCATTAGTTGGAAAAGCATTTCGCGAATGATTCTATAGGCCCATAGCCCTCCAAGATGCGGTCGAGCTAGCCACCAAGTGTGAAGCCTACTAGTTCCATTCTGAGAAAACCCACCTGCCTGCCCAAGCTCTTCAAACAATCCCTCTATCATGGCCATTTTCGGTCTGGGGGCTCGATATCCTCGGCCCCTTCCCCCTAGCAATCAGGGGCTTTGAATTCTTGTCCATTGCCATTGACAAGTTTACAAAGTGGCCGGAAGTGACTTCTGTGAGAAAGGTGACTGCTCAGTCAGCTATCAAGTTCTTGAAAGAATTGGTGTGTCATTTTGGAGTTCCGGCAAGGATCATTACCGATAATGGCACCCAGTTCACCAGTCGCGCCTTCGTGCACTATGTTCATGCCCTCGGATGCAACATATCATTTGCCTCTGTGGCACACCCCCAGAGCAATGGACAAGCTGAGAGGGCGAACGCTGAAGTGCTGCATGGACTCAAGACAAGAACTTTTGATACGCTGTAGAAGCACGACAGGCTGTGGATCGAGGAGCTGCCGGTAGTTCTCTGGCCCCTCAGAACGACACTAAACCGAGCTACCGGGCAGACTCCCTTCTGCCTGGTTTATGGGGCAGAAGCAGTTATCCCCACGGAACTCATTTATGGGTCGCCTCGAGTGCTTGCCTATGATGAAGTAGTGCAAGATCAGCACCCGCGTGACGACTTTGTGCTACTCGAAGAGAACCGTCTCCGGGCTGCTACGTGTGTTGCACGCTATCAGCAAGCCCTGTGTCACTATCATAGCTGCAGGGTTCACGCCCGGTGTTTTGAGGAAGGTGACCTTGTCCTTAGGCGCGTTCAGTCCGCCAAGTGTACAAACAAGTTGTGAGCAAAGTGGGAAGGTGTGACCGAAGTGGGAAGGCCCTTACCGGGTAGTACGAGTATCCAGACCCGACGCAGTCCGTCTAGAGACCAGAGATGGCTCTTAGTTGCAAAACTCATGGAATATTGAGCATCTCCTCAAGTTCTACCTGTAAGGCGCGGTTGTTGGGCCCTGCCCGGCAGCCACCCTTTTTTGCAGGCCTTGCCTCAGCTGCATGTAACAACTTGTACAAAGCCAGGGTGATGACCCTGTGCAAGAGAAAATAAAGAAGCGCTGTGGGGGGCCCCCGACCAAGATTGCATGCATGCATCAGCATTCCAAGATCAGTGCATAAGCATTTCATGAGCATTTGCATATGCATATAGATAGGATCGCATCCTGCATTCATTCTCATCTGCATGAAGCTGCAGGTTCCTGTCGTGAACTTGGCTTCGGCAAGGGTTGAGAAGATTGCCCGGCACTGCAATCCCCTACAAGCCAAACAGATAAGTTCTACCTCCTCTCCATTAGTGTACTATAAGCTATAAGTTGTGCATAGGAAAGCCTCGTCACTCTTTTGAGACTTAGGTGCTCCCGTCCCTGACTCGAACCTTGCTTCAGTCGGGATGGTCGCAATGACCTTTGGTAAAAAGAAGTTGGCGGGGGGCTGGTCCCTCTGTCTATCACCCGGTAGACGCAGCTCTCCGGCAGACAAAAGAGGGTGCCGGCAGGATAGCCTGCCGGGAAAACATGTTTATTTACATTAAAGAGGCATCTCGCCTCTACATGGACATACAGATGCACGGGTTCCCAGCAAGGTTCATCTTTCTCGTTAATATGTTGATACAAGTACAAGCATTACAGAACACAAACCTGGACCCGAGGAATTACATTATTTGAATTAAAATTTGTCAAATGCCGACAGGTTTAAGATTGAAAAAAGATAAGTGCTCCATAATACCCTTTCTTGTCCCTCTCCTCCTAGGCACGACCGTCGAAGGCGAGGAGCTCAAAAGGAGCGCCTGGGCGGGAGCCCAGCCCACTCCCCTCAGGCTCCAGGAGAGGTCGCCCGACGAGAACAAGAGCGCGAGGGAATGCCTCGATCAAGAGCACGGCAGAGGCGACCCCGTCAACCACCGCCATAGGGCCAGCAGGACACGGCATGGCTAACGAAGCTGCAGCTCGAGAGGAAGCCTGCCGGGGTCCAGCTGGAAGACTGCTAGAGGAGCCCGGGAGCACCATCCCCACCACTACATCCAACTCCCGGCAAATCGCGCTGCCGGGAAGGAGATGTGGATGGAGATGATGGTGCTACCGCCTGATGAAGATGGTGCGGGCGACGATTAGCCGGAGTCAGAGTCGTTGTTCTCCTGCCCGCTACCGTCGTCATCGCCGTCACTGTCCTCCTCGTCGCTCCCGCCCGAGGAGGAGCTTTCGTCGTCGGTCGAGCTCTTCACGCAGCACCCTAAGCAACCTCCCGAGCGCCCGAAGATCTTGACGGAGAGCAGACCCCTCTCCATTAATTTAAACTAGAGATTGTGCCCCTCCGAGAAGCCGTGGGCACAGGCGAAAGTTTTCCAGCCACATCGGAGGTACATGACGTGAGGGGTAGGGAAGTCGACATCGACCCACATGCTGCCATTCCCACAGCCCTCATGTGCAGCCTCAGGGCATGTGGTTGTTCGAGCTCCATCTCCCACAAGAAGGGAGTTGGAAGGCAAAGATGACCACACAAGGGCTTGTATAGCCTGATGATGAACTCTCGAGGTTGGTCCCCAATGTGGCCTTCCATCGGTGGAGGAGCCGCCGGTGGGGGCGCAGCCAAGGCGCCGCCTCGCCCTCCTCCTCCTCGAGCGCCGCAGCAACCTCGACCTCGTCCCCTTCCTCCTCCCCTTGCGGCGGGTTCCGCCACCATAGGATACGGAGGAGGGATATGCTGTCGAGTAGAAGCCCTCGTCGCCGCCGCTGGGACGCCGCCGCGCCCTCGCCCTCTCACCATCGCTAGAAGGGAAGGGTTGCAGAGAAGAAGAAGACGAAGTGTGTGCAGAGAGGCGCCACCCCTGCCCTTTTTATAGGGGGACGGGGCAGGGGGCTGGCTCCTCATACAGGAAATGGCCGCCCCACTCCTCCAATACGACCTCTCTGCACCCTCTGTGGCTATGAGAATCAAGGCCGACCCTCTGCTCCAACCATCAGCGCTCGGTTTTCGTCCATGGCAATCCACCCCATGCCCTCCGCATCCACCACCTACCACACCCAATGCATGCGGAACACATGGCAGGTGCGTGCGGAACGAGAGGGAAGTGGGATGGCAGTTTCCACCCCGTGATCATGGGGCGAGGAGAATCCGCAGGCCACAATCAAAGTTCTTCCACAACGTTCCGCACGACGCGCAGAGAAACCGGAAACTGGCACGGAATCAAGGCTAATGAGGAAGCAAAGAAGACCTCAAGAGACCAGACTCTTCAGCAACCCCTCCTGTGCACTTATTAGGCCCTACCCTGACGACGCTCGACGGTGCATTCGGGGCAGGCTCGGGGGCTTCTGTCAACAAACCCTGGGTCTATTACCCAGACTATGCATAGGCACAAGGACGAGATTGAAGCTCCAACCCAAGTTAGAGTACAAGGGATCAAGGGATTCGAAGGACCAACATGCAGATCAGAGGGACCAAGATCAAGCAAGAGAATCAAGTTATCATCGAGAGAAAGGCCTCCTTTGCCGGGCAGGCGAGCCTGGCAAGGGGCGAGGCCACCCTTAGAAGCAGGCAACCAAGGCGTCCCGGCAGGGCCTGCCGGGACTCACGAAGGCAAAACCACCTCACCAACCACTCCACCAAAACCACCTCACGAAGGCAAAGCTGCAGAGTGACTATGTGGCACCATTCACCACATGGCAGCCTCTACCTACAGGAAAAACCCAGAGATGACAGCCGTCCTGCGACATGTGAAGCGAGCAGGCGTTGAGCTGGCAAGATAGCCCTGGTAATGACTACTTTGCCATTATGGTAACCCCTTGGTCTATAAAAGGAGGCCCATGGCAACCATAGAAAGGGTTAGAAGGTTGGATAACTCACACCCCCATACGCGCGTAGCCACTGCCGCCCTGAGGCAACCCTTGCCAGGCAAGTGTACTACGTTCCACCACCACCTTTCCACCATCAATTCACCAAAGCAGGAGTAGGGTTTTACGCCTCGCAGCGCCCCAAACCTGGGTAAAACTGCCCGCATGATCTCTTCCATGCTGCCCCACGCTCGTCTACTCTTTGTGCAACGCGACGCCCCCCCCCCCCCCGAACTAGCAAGGGGCCTCTTGGTCCCATAGGTTGCCGTGGTTTCCCCCGACAGAAGGTATACCCAATCATCTCTTTTGGGTATCCAATGAAGACGCATTTGTCAGCTTTGGGTTCGAGCTTTTCCGACTGAAGCCTTTTGACATAAGCATGGCAGCCCCAAACCTTAAGAAACAACAACTTAGGTTTCTTGCCAAACCACAGTTCATACGGTGTCGTCTCCATGGACTTAGATGGTGCCCTATTTAAAGTGAATGTAGTTGTCTCTAATGCATAATCCCAAAACGAGAGTGGCAGATCGGTAAGGGACATCACAGAGCGCACCATATCCAATAAGGTACGATTACGACATTCAGACACACCATTACGCTGTGGTGTTCCAGGCGGCGTCAGTTGTGAAACATTTCCACATTGTCTTAAGTGATTGCCAAACTCATAACTCAGATACTCTCCCTTCTATCAGATCATAGGAATTTCATCTTCTTGTTACGATGATTCTCAACTTCACTCTGAAATTTCTTGAACTTTTCAAACGTTTCAGACTTATGCTTCATCAAGTAAATATACCCATATCTACTCAAATCATTCGGTGAAGGTGAGAAAGTAATGATATCCACTGCATGCGTAAACACTCATCGGCCCACACACATCAGTATGTATGATTTCCAACAAGTCACTTGCCCGTTCCATTGTACCGGAAAACGGGGTCTTAGTCATCTTGCCCATGAGGCATAGTTCGCATGTGTGAAGTGATTCGAAATCAAGTGACTCCAAAAGTCCATTAGCATGGAGTTTCTTCATGCGTTTTACACCAATATGATCTAAGCGGCAGTGCCACAAGAAAGTGGCACTATCATTATTAACTCTACATCTTTTGGCCTCAATGTTATGAACATGTGTATCACTACGATCGAGATGCAATAAACCATTCACATTGGGTGTATGACCATAGAAGGTATTATTCATGTAAACAGAATAACCATTATTCTTTGATTTAAATGAACAACCGTATTACAATAGACACGATCTAATCATGTTCATGCTCAACGCAGATACCAAATAACATTTATCTAGGTTCAACATTAATCCCGAAGGTAGAGGGAGTGTGCGATGGTGATAACATCAACCTTGGAAACACTTCCAACACACATCTTCACCTTGCCCTTAGCTAGTCTCCGTTTATCCCATAGATTTTGTTTCGAGTTACTAATATTAGCAGCTGAACCGGCATCTAATACTCATGTGCTACTAGGAGTACTACTAAGGTACACATCAATAACACGTATATCAAATATACTTTTCTTGAAGTTGCCAGCCTTCTCATCTACCAAGCACTGGTACGCATCGGTGCTATACAAATGGTTTCTAACCCCTTTCCGCGACGGCATTTGGAACCGTCGCCAAGTGAGTGTGGGCGATAGGGGGGTCCTTCCCACACGACCTAGAAACCAAATCATTTTCGTCCGTATGTACATCCCACACGGTGAATCCCAAAAAAACATTCTTGTTCGTATGTATATCACACAGAGTCAATCCAAGGAATACATTTCCGTTCTTATGTACATCCCACACAGTCAATCCAGGGAAAACGTTTCCGTTCGATTGTACATCCCACATAGTCAATCCAGGGAAAACATTTCCGTTCATGTGTACATCCCACACAGTCAATCCAGGGAAAACGTTTTCGTTCGTATGTACATCCCACACAAGTTTATTTATAGCCTCGTGTGTGAAAGGTGTAACTATCACACACGCTCTGCCTTGGTTAACTGTTTGCTTTTCTCAACTACATCACACACAATTTGATGAAGAAAACTGTGTGGCATTGGGCTATCCATCACAAGCGCTTTTACCGCCAGAACCGTTTGCAAAGTTCCATGACCGTCTGTCCTCTTTTTACATCGCACACGCTGTTTCCTGTCTAACCATGTGCACATTATTTTATTAGCTCGTGTATATTTTTATTTTTGCCTGTAATTTATTATTCGAATTGGAAATTTTGAAATATGAAACGTGCAATTCAAATTCCCTGCACAATGATTCAACAACGAATCCATAAATAAAATTGCGAGTATATTATGTTTAGTAATTACAGGATTAGACAACAATTAACTTTGATGAACCATAATATTTAAAGGCGGTAAAGGTGAAGAGACAAGTGTAAATCATTTTGACTGCCGATGGTGTTGAAGAAGCGGAATGCCCATAATGTGCCTTCCTGCATGCCATAGGCACGAACCACTTTTGTCCAACCCCTTGTGACGATCTCCCGCCCATCCTTCACTGCCTTCAGGAAGACTTCTTGGGAATTATCATGGTAGAATGAATTATATACTTTATCCTTAGTTGCCTCCACTCTGGTCATGTAGTTTGCAAGGTAATCATCAGTAAATAGCTTAGGAAACCACTGAAAAGAGAAAAACTCCGATACTGAGGTCTAATAGAGTAACTTGTTGTGGGCAGGGGGAAAAGGCAGCACATTACTTACCATCCTAAAGTTCACTGTTGTCTTGGACAAAGTGTAAATAAAGAGCTTAATTCCAATCAGCCGTTTCTTTGCCCTAACAATCTTTCTTAGTTTCCTCACTTGACGCTTGTTCATGAATATCTCATTGCCCCATACGCAAAAGGGATCGAAACATGGATCAGTACCGCTCATATATGTACCTACAAGCAACCAGTAAATGTTAGAAGCTAAACTGAGATTGCACAAATGATGTAAAATACAACTACCTATGCTCCTAAGTACAAGTATTTTTTAGAGATTTCAATATGAACTACATACGGGTGTATATAGAATTATAGATATAGTTTAGATCAGAATGTAGATTCACTCATTTTGCTCCTTATGTAGTCTCTATTGGAATCTCTAAAAATACTTATATTTAGGAATAGATGGTGTATAAGACATGGGATGCAGCTAATCTCGACGGCAAACAACAGCATCGCCCATTGTAGCCCTGTGTAAGTACATGGAAAGCCAATGTTAACTACAACAGGGTTAACATTCACCAAAAATAGCGAATGGTAATAAAACGACAGCATCTGTAGTGATATATTCATTGCGAAAGAGTAGCACGGTAGCAAAGGGACGGATTAAAAAATGGATACAACTGTTAATTGCAACAGGCTTAACAGCATCCTAAGTCATGTTTTGTAAATTTGTAGCCATTGAAATACAACTATTTAAAAATTGATTCAACTATTAATTGCAACATGCCTAATAGCCATTGAAATCGCTACTGATAAAAATGCAATTGGCAGAGTTAAACATCACAAGGCTGGTGCTGCCAGAGCAGAGAATGGCCTAGTTGTCTATAAAAAGGTAGGGAAAGTAGCTAAAACGTGTTAGGCATGTTTACTAGAACATGCTTAATACATCGACCATACAGAACATAGCCATTAATTGCAACTGGTATTGGTAAGATTGAACTGGTGAGTACATACTTGGTAAGTTCTGAGAGGTAGTTGCTGGGGCACTTCATCTTGTCTAGAGCCCGCCGAAAGTCAGCGATGGCGGAGGCGAGCTGTTCCTTCGGGTCGAAGCGTGGATCAGTGCCAGTAACATGTGTACCTACAGGCAACTAGTAAATGGTAGAAGTTAAACTGCAATTGCAGAAATGATGTGAAATACTGTAAGACATGGATTGCAGCTAACCTCAATGGCAAACAACAACATCGGCCGTTATGACCCTGCGTAAGTACATGGACATGCATGTTAAGTACAACAAGGTTAGCATCCACCAAAAATAGCAAATGGGCAGCATCTCTAGTATATCTTCATTGCGGAGTGTAGCGTGGTAGCAAAGGGACAGATTAAAAAATGGATACAACTATTAATGGCAATAGGCTTAACAACATCCTAAGTCATGTTTTGTAAATTTGTAGCCATTGAAATACAACTATTTAAAAATCGATTCAACTATTAATTGCAACATGCCTAATAGCCATTGAAATCGCTACTGATAAAAATGCAATTGGCAGAGTTAAACATCACAAGGCTGGTGCTGCCAGAGCAGAGAATGGCCTAGTTGTCTATAAAAAGGTAGGGAAAGTAGCTAAAACGTGTTAGGCATGTTTACTAGAACATGCTTAATACATCGACCGTACAGAACATAGCCATTAATTGCAACTGGTATTGGTAAGATTGAACTGGTGAGTACATACTTGGTAAGTCCTGAGAGGTAGTTGCTGGGGCACTTCATCTTGTCTAGAGCCCGCCGAAAGTCAGCGATGGCGGAGGCGAGCTGTTCCTTCGGGTCGAAGCGTGGATCAATGCCAGTAACATGTGTACCTACAGGCAACTAGTAAATGGTAGAAGTTAAACTGCAATTGCAGAAATGATGTGAAATACTGTAAGACATGGATTGCAGCTAACCTCAATGGCAAACAACAACATCGGCCGTTATGACCCTGCGTAAGTACATGGACATGCATGTTAAGTACAACAAGGTTAGCATCCACCAAAAATAGCAAATGGGCAGCATCTCTAGTATATCTTCATTGCGGAGTGTAGCGTGGTAGCAAAGGGACAGATTAAAAAATGGATACAACTATTAATGGCAATAGGCTTAACAACATCCTAAGTCATGTTTTGTAAATTTGTAGCCATTGAAATACAACTATTTAAAAATCGATTCAACTATTAATTGCAACATGCCTAATAGCCATTGAAATCGCTACTGATAAAAATGCAATTGGCAGAGTTAAACATCACAAGGCTGGTGCTGCCAGAGCAGAGAATGGCCTAGTTGTCTATAAAAAGGTAGGGAAAGTAGCTAAAACATGTTAGGCATGTTTACTAGAACATGCTTAATACATCGACCGTACAGAACATAGCCATTAATTGCAACTGGTATTGGTAAGATTGAACTGGTGAGTACATACTTGGTAAGTCCTGAGAGGTAGTTGCTGGGGCACTTCATCTTGTCTAGAGCCCGCCGAAAGTCAGCGATGGCGGAGGCGAGCTGTTCCTTCGGGTCGAAGCGTGGATCAGTGCCAGTAACATGTGTACCTACAGGCAAATAGTAAATGGTAGAAGTTAAACTGCAATTGCAGAAATGATGTGAAATACTGTAAGACATGGATTGCAGCTAACCTCAATGGCAAACAACAACATCGGCCGTTATGACCCTGCGTAAGTACATGGACATGCATGTTAAGTACAACAAGGTTAGCATCCACCAAAAATAGCAAATGGGCAGCATCTCTAGTATATCTTCATTGCGGAGTGTAGCGTGGTAGCAAAGGGACAGATTAAAAAATGGATACAACTATTAATGGCAATAGGCTTAACAACATCCTAAGTCATGTTTTGTAAATTTGTAGCCATTGAAATACAACTATTTAAAAATCGATTCAACTATTAATTGCAACATGCCTAATAGCCATTGAAATCGCTACTGATAAAAATGCAATTGGCAGAGTTAAACATCACAAGGCTGGTGCTGCCAGAGCAGAGAATGGCCTAGTTGTCTATAAAAAGGTAGGGAAAGTAGCTAAAACGTGTTAGGCATGTTTACTAGAACATGCTTAATACATCGACCGTACAGAACATAGCCATTAATTGCAACTGGTATTCGTAAGATTGAACTAGTGAGTACATACTTGGTAAGTCCTGAGAGGTAGTTGCAGGGGCACTTCATCTTGTCTAGAGCCCGCCGAAAGTCAGCGGCGGCGAAGGCGAGCTGTTCCTCCGAGTCGAAGCGTGGATCAGTGCCACTGACATGTGTACCTACAGACAACCAGTAAATGGTAGAAGTTAAACTGCAATTGCACAAATGATGTGAAATACTGTAAGACATGGGATGTAGCTAATCTCAACGGCAAACAACAACATCGGTCGTTATGACCATGCGTAAGTACATGGACAGGCATGATAAGTACAACAGGGTTAGCATCCACTAAAAATAGCAAATGGGAAGCATCTCTAGTGATATCCGGAGTCATGTATTATAAGTTTGTTGCCGGTATTGGTGAAATTGAGCTGGACACGGTAATATTTGAACATCACACAGTGTGTAGTACTAAAATAAACAAGGCACGAACATGCTTAATACATCAACCGTACAAATCATAGCCGTTGCAAGTGGTATTGGTAAGATTTAGCTGGTCAGATCTTACTTGTTAAGTCATGGGGGGTAATCGCTGGGGCACTTCATCTGGGCCAGAGCCTACACCTTGTCGGCGGCGACGGAGGCAACGTGTTCCTCTGGGTCAACACGCACAGCGGCCATCAGCTCCTAGCGGTGGGGATTTGGAGGCATGAGGATGCTTCGCAGGCACCATTTAAGCAATCAGGCTGGGGCCGTGATAGAGATCGGTGGGTTACCCGACTGGATTCGAGCAGAACGTAGATGTGGTTGAAGCTCTGGTTGCGGCGGCAGTGGTTTGAGATGCCGGTAGGGGGAGGCGTGGGGGGGATACTAAGGAAATTTAATGGGTGGGGGTGTGGTTGGAGAAATAAATTCTAAAATCGCGCGCCTAATGAAAATTTCGCTGCAAAACTTGAAACTTGGGCGGGGGAACGCACAACACAGACGACGCGTGTAAAATACTCGTGTGCGAGAAAACAGAAAATTGGCAGATCCCGTCTTCCAAAAAATGTAGACGTGTAGTTGATTTTTCTGGTCAATGGTACTGGTTTATTAGGAAACATCGCATAGGTAACCGACTTATGGATCATTAACGCAAAAAATTGCAGACGTGTATGGCATAGAAACCGTGTGCTTTGTGATCTTCTAATGATTAACGCAAAAAACGCACACGGGCACACATGCTAATCAACGCTCAAAGCCCTCAAAGGATACTCTTACCGACATTGTACGTTAATACTATAAACTTAAAGTACTACTGGTAAGTTGCTCTAATACTACAAACTTAAACTACTTCTCACATGCTGCCATCGAGGCATGCTGGCCAGACGCTGGTGTTCTCCTTCCCGGCCTTGTAGGCTGCAGCACACCGTGCTTCGATCTCCGCCAAGCTCTCCTCACCATGGCGTGCGGACTCTTCTTTCTTGCGGCGGTGGGATTCTCTTTTCTTGACTGCTTTCTGCCTTTTCCGCTCCTTCTGTGCGGCTTTGGCGGCCTCTAGATCCACCACCCATTCGGCCATGGCAGCCTCAAAGTCCGCCCATCTAACTGTGTGGCCGCCTGCGGCGATAAACTTGGCGCGGCGAGATGCCATCGCTTCCTTACCATGTGTGCGGTCGCGGGCGGCGAGGAACGTGGTGCGACGGGATGTCATCGCTTCCTTACCAGTTATTGTGCACCGCGGTGCCATGGACGACGCCTGGAGAGCTCTGGGATGGAGGGGCCGGGCAGCCGTACAGTGCGGTGGTATTCAAGAGCTCAACGACAAACGACTACAAAAATTTGGCTTCCCTTACAATTTTGCTCGTTCATTATCGCACATGGTTCATCTCCGTCGCTTCCGGAAACAGTGTGCGCTGAGCCTATTGTGTGTTGTGTTATGATTGGCTGGAACCCTAGCCACGCGGATTACGCGTGTGCACAATAGGATGCACCACGATCGAACGACAATCCACGTCCCTCACATCACACCCGTGGAGCTGTACTTGGATTGGATTTATATGCGCTAAATGCCTAGAAAATGCACATAAACCCCTAAATATGGTAAATGAGCCCGAAAAAATGCCGAATCTGAACATTGTGATTTGCAGGGTGTATGTTCATCATAGAAAAAAAAACTCCAGCGCAAATAACGAAGAAAATTTGGATTCCCCTTCAATCTAGGTGATTTCCCCCTCGAAACCATGAAATTTCCTCGGTGATGGTTCGATTTATGCAAGGCATGCATCACGACATATGGAAAACATTCTCCAATTTTTACCAGGGCACGATGAGGCCATACCATGGCACCACGCCAGGCATCATGTTTTCCAACCATGTATTTCATTTTTGTATAGTTGTTAACCCAGTAAACGACGCGTTTATGGTTGACTATTGCCACACATTTCCTTGAAATATCCGCCCATTCCTTGTAAAAGGCATGAGAATGTACTAAATAACACGAGCATGGTTTTCCAGACCATTCTTGTGCACCTTTTTATGCACCGATTGTTCGAATTTGAATTATGTGCATTAATGCCTAGAAAATGCACATAATCCCATAAATATGGTAAATGAGTCCGGAAAAATGTCAAATTTGAACACTTCGCATTTGAGGCGGTATGTTGATTGTTGGAAAAAAACCGAATGATAAAATAGGACGGAAATTTGGATTCCCCATCAATCTTGGTGATTTCCCTCTCAAAAGCATGGAACTTCCTCGGTGACGGTTCGATTTATGAAGGGCGTGCATGACGACATAAGCCAAACCTTCTCAAATTTTTACCAGGACATGGTGAGGTCATACCATGGCACCATGCGAGGCGTCATGTTTTCAAGCATTTATTTCATTTTTTTCTATAGTTGAAAACCCAATAAACAAACATTTGTGGTTGACTATTGCCACACATTCCCTTGAAATCTCTGCCCATTCCTTGTAAAAGGCTTGAGAATTTACTAAATACCACGAGTATGATTTTTCCAGACCTTTCTTGTGTACCTTCTCAAGAACCAATTGTTTGAATTTGAATTATGTGCATTAATGCCTACAAAATGCACATAATCCCCTAAATATTGTAAATGAACTCGAAAAGTGTCAAATTTGAACACGGTGATTAGTAGGGTTTATGTTCATCGTAGAAAAAACTCATGGATGAAGGACAAAGGAAATTTGGGTTCCCATTCCATCTTGGTAATTTACTATCGCACACGATTCATCTCCGTCGCCTCTGCGAACCGTGTGTGTTCACTCACACATGCAAAAGGAAAAAGAAAACCCTCGCCCACTTCGTCCCCACCCACTCGCCGCGGAATCCTTCGCAACTCTACAACTCATCAACTTCTATCGTGGCAGCCACCCTAAGCTCGACGGCTATTCTCGGCGGGCATAGGTCGTGTTCCAACTGGCACGGGATTTCGCCCCTACCGCTTTCCGCTGCCTATCTGCACTGACATTCTAGACTCTGGTCGACTGGGGTTTCTGCGGTATTGGGCCAGGGATTTTTCTCATGGAGAAGGTAATCAACTTAGTGAAATATTCACTCATCTCTTATCGCAGTCCGTCCGTTTCTGTTAATCAACCGGCGGAAATTGCCGTGGAATCATTTTTGTTCTAGCTGATTCATGGGTGTTCATTCTTGTGTCCACAGTGCGAGCACAAATCGGGCAAGTGTGGTCTTGGCCAGTCGGAAACAAAATTCTATCTCACCATTCCAGATGACTTTAGGGAGCGCTCGGTATATTCAATCTCAACCTACCACGGTGAGCATGGCCTAAACTTGTGAACATATACCGTCTGTTGCTACATTATCTATATATATTTGCATCAAATCTTTGTTACATTATCTATTTTTAATTCTATATTTTTGGACTTTGCTTTCATCTATATATTGATTTGTTCTATCAGTTACTCCCATGTTTGCATCTTGCTCTGTTATTTCAATATATCTAATTTACGATCTTACTTTTCATTCCAAGCAGTACATCCCTTGCTTTGCAAGAACATGAGTAGAAGGAAATCTTGGGCTTTACTTTGTTGATGACTCCCAGGATGTCATATTGACAATGCAGCATGGATTTACAATGATGGTTAGTGTAAAACTTGATAAAGATGGTCACTCCTGTTTTAATGCGGACCTTTGGAGAAAATGTCTAAGTGTTATGAACTGAAAGCTGGCAATAAAATTCTAGTGTGTGCACCATAGCCAGGTCTAATTCACATGGATGTTTATTTCCCCAACGTCATCAACCGATCAAAGACTGATCGAGGTTAGTGTCCTTTCAACTTTCTCCATGCTGTCATAATTTCTTCTGACTAATTGATCGCTATTTAAGCAACCAATTGTGATTTCATATTCTGACTCCGTTCCTAGGCAGTAACAAATTATATTTACCAACTTATGCGCACTATATATTCTTTTGCCATGTTCTGAATAAATAATACCTTTCCACCTTTTAAGTAGAATATGTTGGATGCATAGTGAACGATCTGTATGTTACTAAGCGTACCAAATTTCACTGTAAGGACTTGAAGCATGTCATAAACTTTGTTGATAATCTGACAGAGATAGCATAGTGTATGAACGCTGGATTTTGGATGGGATTAATTAGACCTATGGTGCACACATTGAACAAGACCAATTGTGTGCACAAAACGTTGGTAAAAAGTCTTATTTTAATGTTGATGCTCATAAACTATATATATCTTCAATGATACGTTACAATTGGTTTTTATTCCACATGACAACAGAAATTGCCCACTGTAGCAGTTCCTGGATCAATTTCCCGGTGTGGTCGAATTACACTTTGCCTGCTAATAACGCCAAAGTGATTGCAAGGTACTGCATTTCCTGCAGAAATGGAACCATTCAAATTAACAAGTTCTCGCTTGTCGTGGAAATGCATCCATATTGGAAAATTGGAGACACTGTTCTACTCATGCTCTACCAAGGCACAGGAGGGCTCTGCCTTTTCATTGACGAGATGCCGAGTCGCCGTGATCAAGCTGCTTCCAGCGGATAATTGTGGTTGTTGGCCCTCAGCCTCTTAAAATGTGCTAGTTGTTACTATGTTAAGTATGTAGATATGGACCATATGGTTGTTGGACCTTAGCCTCTTAAAATGTGATAGTTGTTACTATGCTAAGTATGTAGATATGGACCATATGGTTGTCAAAACCGTGTTATGAAGATCCTCCTTTTGTCGAATAGTGTAACCACTATATATATGTTACTCAAATGTTGTTACCCACGTTCTTAAATTTTCATGGAAAGTATTAGTATCGTACACAGTTCATTGAGTTTAAGCGTGTGCCCGATATCTAGAAGGCATTTGCATATTAACTTTCCATATTGCAAATTCACACACATGTTAACATAAGGAAACGTATCTGTAACTTACTAATCATCGCACACGAGTACTTGCAGGCGCACCGTGTGCGATACTCCTAGCCACCGCAAGCAACTAGTTTACATTTTTCAAATTTTTTTGTACACATAGAATCACACACGAACTAACTGTATTAACCGACTGTGTTGTAATTTCTCACTACAAATAGTTCATCCGAATCGGCTGTTTGCCACATATCACACACATCATGTTTACACGACTCATTTGTGTTCTTTTGGCTCATCGCAAATAGTTCATCCATGTGAACTATGTGCCGCATATCACACAGATCCTGTAAAGTTGAACTATTTTTGTTGTGTTCCCTAATCGAAAACAGTTCGTCCGAGTGAACCGTATGCCGTATATCACACACACATTGATATGGTTGCCCGTTTCTGTTATTCTACCTATTGCAAACAGTTCGAATGGATTAATCGTGTGCCCTGCATCACACACGCAACTAAAATCTGAACCGCGTTTGATGGCTCCGCCATCGCAAATGTTTTGCACCTTTTTGACAGGTTTTTACACCACCATTTGCGATTATTGCATCACACACAGTTTCATCAAAGGGTCTCTGATCGTAGTGTGGCATTAGCAGTATCCTGCAGTAGTGAAGTATTTGGGGTAGTTCCGCTACCAGTGACCGTTCCCCTTACAATAGAAGCACATAGTCTCGGGTTTAGGTTCAACCTTGGGTTTCTTCACTGGAGCGTCAACTGGCTTTCCATTCATGAAGTTTCCCGTCTTTCCCATACCCTTCTTGAAACCAGTGGTCTTGTTAACCATCAACACTTCATGCTCCTTCTTGATTTCTACCTTTGCGGCCATAAGCACTGCGAACTACTAATGACCCACACGTATAGGGGATCTATCGTAGTCCTTTCGATAAGTAAGAGTGTCGAACCCAACGAGGAGCAAAAGGAAATGATAAGTGGTTTTCAGCAAGGTATTCTCTGCATGCACTAAAATTATAGGTAACAGATAGTTTTGTGATAAGATGATTTGTAACGAGCAACAAGTAACAAAAGTAAATAAAGTGCAGCAAGGTGGCCCAATCCTTTTTGTAGTGAAGGAAAAGCCTGGACAAACTCTTGTATAGAGAAAAGCGCTCCCCGAGGACACATGGGAATTATCGTCAAGCTAGTTTTCATCACGTTCATATGATTCGCGTTCGGTACTTTGATAATTTGATATGTGGACGGACCGGTGCTTGGGTGCTGTTCTTACTTGCACAAGCATCCCACTTATGATTAACCCCTATTGCAAGCATCCGCAACTACAAAAGAAGTATTAAGGTAAACCTAACCATAGCATGAAACATATGGATCCAAATCAGCCCCTTACAAAGCAACGCATAAACTAGGGTTTAAGCTTCTGTCACTCTAGCAACCCATCATCTACTTATTACTTCCCAATGCCTTCCTCTAGGCCCAAATAATGGTGAAGTGTCATGTAGTCGACGTTCACATGACACCACTAGAAGAGAGACAACATACATCTCATCAAAATATCAAACGAATACCAAATTCACATGACTACTAATAGCAAGACTTCTCCCATGTCCTCAGGAACAAACGTAACTACTCACAAAGCATATTCATGTTCATAATCAGAGGAGTATTGATATGCATAAAGGATCTGAACATATGATCTTCCACCAAATAAACCAACTAGCATCAACTACAAGGAGTAATCAACACTACTAGCAACCTACAGGTACCAATCCCATACTTAGAGACAAGAATTGGATACAAGAGATGAACTAGGGTTTGAGAGGAGATGGTGCTGGTGAAGATGTTGATGGAGATTGGCCCCCTCCCGATGAGAGGAGCATTGGTGATGACGATGGCGATGATTTCCCCCTCCCGGAGGGAAGTGTCCCCAACAGAACAGCTCCGCCAGAGCCCTAGATTGGTTCCGCCAAGGTTCCGCCTCGTGGCGGTGGAGTCTCATCCCGAAAGCTTGCTTCTGATTTTTCTTTGGACGAAAGACTTCATATAGCAGAAGATGGGCACCAGGGGGCCAACAGGGGGCCCACGAGGCAGGGGGGCGCGCCCAGGGGGGTGTGGGCCCCCTCTGGTATTTCTTCCGCTCAGTATTTTTTATTATTTCCCAAAATAACTTTCGTGGAGTTTCAGGACTTTTGGAGTTGTGCAGAATAGGTCTCTAATATTTGCTCCTTTTCCAGCCCAGAATTCCAGCTGCCGGCATTCTCCCTCCTTATGTAAACCTTGTAAAATAAGAGAGAATAGGCATAAGTATTGTGACATAATGTGTAATAATAGCCCATAATGCAATAAATATCGATATAAAATCATGATGCAAAATGGACGTATCAACTCCGCCAAGCTTTGGCCTCGCTTGTCCTCAACCGGAAGCCGATAATGATAAATATGTCCACAGGTTTAGAGGCAGAGGTGTCGATAAAATCAAATACGGACATGAGGGCATCATGATTATTCTCATAACAGCAACATATATGGATAATGTCATATGATCTCTTATGCTCAAGTAATAATCTATTCACAATGCAAAGTATGAATCACAAACTTTATTGAGAACTAACAAACTATAATCTCAGTCACTAAGGCAATTGCAATTTATCATAACATCAGAAAGAGTCTATGTCAAAGCTTTTTAGCAAGTCCACATACTCAACTATCATTTAGTCTTTCACAATTGCTAACACTCACGCAATACTTGTGGTTACGGAGTTTTAATCGGACACAGAGAAAGATAGGGGCTTATAGTTTCGCCTCCCAACCTTTTACCTCAAGGGTAATGTCAAAAATAATAACTCATGCTAACTTACATCCAATTAGATATATATATATCAGGATCTTTCCAACACACTATGCTTGCCAAAGGATAAAATGTAAAAAGGAAAGGTGAAAATCACCATGACTCTTGCATAAGGTAGAAGATAATAATAAAAGATAGGCCCTTCGCAGAGGGAAGCAGAGGTTGTCATGCGCTTTCAGGGTTGGATGCACAAAATCTTAATGCGAAAGAACGTCACTTTATATTGCCACTTGTGATATGGACCTTTATTATGCAGTCCGTCGCTTTTATTTCTTCCACATCACAAGATCGTATAAAGCTTATTTCCTACACACCAATCAATCATACATATTTAGAGAGCAATTTTTATTGCTTGCACCGATGACAACTTACTTGAAGGATCTTACTCAATCCATAGGTAGATATGGTGGACTCTCATGGCAAAACTGGTTTTAAGGGTATTTGTAAGCACAAGTAGTATCTCTACTTGGTGCAAAGAATTTGGCTAGCATGAGGGGGAAAGGCAAGCTCAACATGTTGTATGATCCATGACAATATACTTTATCTCAGATATAAGAAAACATAACCCATTACGTTGTCTTCCTTGTCCAACATCAACTCTTTAGGATGTCATATTTTAATGAGTGCTCACAATCATACAAGATGTCCAAGATAGTATATTTATATTTGAAACCTCTCTTTCTTTATTACTTCCTATTAATTGCAACGATGACCAAAGCTATGTTTGTCAACTCTCAACAATTTTTAATCACCATACTCTTTCTATGTGAAGTCATTACTCTCCATAAGATCAATATGATCTCTTTGTTTCTTTTTATTCTTTTCTCTTTTCTTTTATTCACTCAAGATCATAGCAAGATAATCAAGCCCTTGACTCAACACTAATCTTTATTATATATCTCACGGACTTGATTACATAAAGGATCATAAAGCAAAACTCAAAACTAGATCATACTAAAACTTTTATTCTACTAGATCAACATATTACTAAAAGGATCGAACTAAGAAAAATGGTAAAGATAGGAGTGTGATGGTGATACTATACCGGGGAACCTCCCCCAAGCTTGGCAGTTGCCAAGGGGAGTGCCCATACCCATATGATTATGTCTCCTTTTTCGGAGGTGATGATGGAGTTGTTGATGATGTAAATTGTGCTTTAAGCTTCTTCATATTGTAATTGAGGAGAGCAATTTCCTCCTTTAAATCATCGACCTCCGATTCCAGCTTCAAGATCTTGTCACATAAATCTCCTTTGCTTTTCTGTCAAAAACGAGAAGGAATAGATCGGTTGTTAGATAGTTTAGCCCTCTTAGGGAGACTAGATTTCTTGAACTTGACGTGCATATCCCCAGGTTGAGGTAGAGGGGCATCCTTCTCCTCCGAACTTGAATCATTGATCCTCATCAAATGAGCACCCTCCTCCTCATCCGTAGTTCGACCACAAGGAGATAGATCCCCATAGGTCTTTGGGTCAGCAATGAGGTGTGAGACATAGCTCTCTCCGTCGGAATCCTGAGAGGACATCTTGCTCTAATCTGCTACAGAAACAGCTCGAAACAAAAACAGAGGATATTCGCTTGATACAGGTGTAAAAACCTTCGTGAGAATATATAATGAATTTTTACCGACCAAAAGAAGTATCGTGCAAGAAAACGGAGTCCGGAGAGCGCACGGGGTGACCATGAGGCAGGGGGCGCGCCCAGGGGGGTAGGGCGCGCCCTCCACCCTCGTGGAGCCCTCGTGTCCTTCCCGGACTGCTTCTTATTTTTCTATTTTTCTAAATATTCCAAAACGGAGAAAAATTGCCATTGGAACTGTTTTGGAGTCGGTTTACTTACCGTACCACATAGCTATTCCTTTTCGGAGTCTGAAACGTTCCGGAAAGTGTCCCTTACGTATTCCTCCAGGGTTACGGTTTCAATAACATTGGTTTCAATGTTTATAGGATTACTTGAGATATAATGTTTGATTCTTTGACTGTTCACCACCTTCGGATTCGTGCCTTCGAAGTTGTTGATTTTTATGGCACCGGAACGATAGACCTCCTCGATAACGTAAGGACCTTCCCATTCAGAGAGAAGTTTTCCTGCAAAAAATCTTAAACGAGAGTTGTATAGCAATACATAATCACCTACATTAAACTCATGCTTTTGTATCCTTTTGTCATGCCATCTTTTAACTTTTTCTTTAAACAATTTGGCATTCTCATAAGCTTGGGTTCTCCATTCATAAAGTGAGCTAATGTCAAATAACCTCTTCTCACCGGCAAGTTTGAAATCATAATTGAGCTCTTTAATAGCCCAATAAGCCTTATGTTCTAGTTCTAGAGGTAAGTGACATGCTTTTCCATAAACCATTTTATATGGAGACATACCCATAGGATTTTTATATGCAGTTCTATAGGCCCATAATGCATCATCAAGTTTCTTGGGCCAATTCTTTCTAGATCTATTAATAGTCTTTTGTAAAATTAATTTGAGTTCTCTATTACTCAATTCTACTTGACCACTAGACTGTGGGTGATAAGGAGATGCAATTCTATGATTAACATCATACTTAGCAAGCATTTTACGGAAAGCACCATGAATAAAATGTGAACCACCATCAGTCATTAAATATCTAGGGACTCCAAACCTCGGAAAAATAACTTCTTTAAGCATTTTAATAGAAGTGTTATGATTAGCACTACTAGTTGGAATAGCTTCTACCCACTTAGTAATGTAATCAAGAACAACTAAAATATGTGTATATCCATTAGAGGCAGGAAACGGTCCCATATAATCAAAGCCCCAAACATCAAATGGTTCAATAACAAGTGAATAATTCATAGGCATTTCTTGATGTCTACTAATATTACCAATTCTTTGACATTCATCGCAAGATAAGACAAACTTACGGGCATCCTTGAAGAGAGTAGGCCAATAAAAACCGGATTGCAATACCTTGTGTGCAGTTCTATCTCGAGCGTGGTGTCCTCCATAAGCCTCTGAGTGACACTTGCGTAGGATCTGTTCCTGTTCATGCTCAGGTACACAACGTCTAATAACACCATCTACTCCTTTATAAAGATGTGGGTCATCCCAAAAGTAATGTCTCAAATCATAGAAGAACTTTTTCTTTTGTTGGTATGTGAAACTAGGTGGTATAAATTTAGCAACAATGTAATTAGCATAATCAGCATACCATGGAGCAGTATGAGAGGCATTTATGACATTTAATTGTTCGTCAAGAAAGCTATCGTCAATAGGTAGTGGGTCATCAAGACCATTTTCTAACCTAGACAAGTTGTCTGCAACGGGGTTCTCAGCTCCCTTTCTATCAATAATATGCAAATCAAATTCTTGTAGCAAGAGAACCCATCTAATAAGTCTAGGTTTAGCATCTTTCTTTTCCATAAGATATTTAATAGCAGCATGATCCATGTGAATATTTACTTTAGAATCAACAATATAAGGTCTAAACTTATCACAAGCAAATACAACTGCTAAGAATTCTTTTTCAGTAGTATCATAACTTCTTTCAGCATTGTCTAGAGTTTTACTAGCATATTGGATAACATTTAATTTCTTATCAACTCTTTGCCCTAGAACAGCACCTACAGCATAATCACTAGCATCACACATAATTTCAAAGGGTAAATTCCAATCAGGTGGCTGAACAATAGGTGCAGAGATCAACGCTTTCTTAAGTATTTCAAATGCTTCTACACAATCATCATCGAAGACAAATGGTATATCTTTCTTTTGTAATAAATTAGTCAGAGGCTGAGAAATTTTTGAGAAATCCTTAATGAACCTCCTATAAAACCCGGCATGACCAAGGAAACTTCTTATACCTTTGATGTCCTTGGAACATGGCATCTTTTCAATAGCATCAACTTTAGCTTTATCAACTTCAATACCTCTTTCAGAAATTTTATGCCCCAAGACAATACCTTCATTAACCATAAAGTGGCACTTCTCCCAATTCAAGACAAGGTTAGTTTCTTCACATCTCTGCAAAACTCGATCAAGGTTGCTTAAGCAATCATCAAAAGAGGATCCATAAACGGAGAAATCGTCCTTGAAAACCTCACAAATCTTTTCACAAAAGTCAGATAATATAGCCATCATGCATCTTTGAAAGGTAGCAGGTGCATTACATAAACCAAAAGGCATTCTTCTATAAGCAAAGGTATCGAAAGGGAAAGTAAAAGTGGTCTTAGCTTGATCATCAGCTAGCACATGTATTTGAGAGAAACCAGAATAACCATCTAGAAAGCAAAAATGTGTATGTTTGGATAATCTTTCTAGCATTTGATCAGTAAAAGGTAAGGGGTAATGATATTTTTTAGTAGCCTTATTTAATTTGCGGAAATCAATTACCATCCTATAACCTGTAATAATTCGTTGCAGAATCAACTCATCTTTGTCAATAGGAACGATAGTAATACCCCCCTTCTTAGGGACACAATGGACAGGACTTACCCACTGACTATCAGCAATGGGATAAATTATACCCGCGTCAAGGAGCTTTAGTATTTCCTTTCTTACCACTTCTTTCATTTTAGGATTCAGCCGTCGTTGGTGATCAATAACTGGTTTGGCATCTTTCTCCAAATTTATTTTGTGTTGGCATAGAGTGGGACTAATGCCCTTAAGATCATCAAGAGTATATCCAATAGCAACACGGTGCTTCTTCAGAGTTTTCAATAATTTTTCTTCCTCCTTCTCTGAAAGGTTAGCACTAATAATAACAGGATATATCTTTTTTTCATCAAGATAAGCATATTTAAGAGTATCAGGTAATGGTTTAAGCTCAAACACGGGATCACCCTTGGGTGGAGGAGGATCCCCTATGATTTCAACAAGCAAGTTGTGTTTCAGAATAGGTCCCTGTTTAAAAAACACTTCATCTATTTCCCTTCTTTCATTCATAAACATATCATTTTCATGGTCTAGCAAATATTGTTCTAAAGGATCACTAGGAGGTACGGCAATAGAAGCAAGACCAATAATTTAATCTTTAATAGGCAATTCCTCTTCATGGTGTTGTCTACGAAATTTAGAGAAATTAAACTCATGAGACATATCACCCAAACCAATAGTAACGACATCCTTTTTGCAGTCTATCCTAGCATTAACAGTGTTCAAGAAGGGTCTACCAAATATAATGGGACAAAAGCTATCTTGTGGGGAACCAAGAACAAGGAAATCAGTAGGATATTTAGTTTTCCCACACAAGACTTCAACATCTCTAACAATCCCAATTGGTGATATAGTATCTCTATTGGCAAGTTTAATTGTGACATCAATATTTTCTAACTCAGCAGGTGCAATATCATGCATAATTTCTTTGTATAAGTCAATGGGTATTGCACTAGCACTAGCACCCATATCACACAAGCCATGATAACAATGATCTCCTATTTTAACAAAAATAACAGGCATGCCTACCACAGGTCTATGTTTATCTTTAGCACAAGGTTTAGCAATTCTAGCAGTTTCATTGCAGAAATAAATAACATGCCCATCAATATTATCGGCCAAGAGATCCTTAACAATAGCAATATTAGGTTCAACTTTAACTTGCTCAGGAGGTGTATAGGTTCTAATATTGCTTTTACGAACCATGGTTGAAGCTTTAGCATGATCTTTTATCCTAACAGGAAAAGGTGGTTTCTCAACATAAGCAGTAGGAACAATAGGGTCAATATAAGTGATAGTCTTTTCTTCAACTTTAATAGGTGCAACTACTTTTACTTCTATGGGAGGTTGATATTTAAACCACTTCTCCTTAGGCAGATCAACATGAGTAGCAAAAGATTCACAGAAAGAAGCTACTATCTCAGAGTCAAGTCCATATTTAGTGCTAAATTTACGGAAAACATCGGTATCCATAAAAGATTTAACACAATCAAACTTAGGTGTCATACCTGACTCCTTACCTTCGTCAAGATCCCAATCTTCAGAGTTGCGTTAATTCTTTCCAATAAATCGCATTTGAATTCAATAGTCTTCATCATAAAAGAGCCAGCACAAGAAGTATCAAGCATGGTGCGATTGTTATCAGAAAGCCGAGCATAAAATTTTTGACTAATCATTTCTCTTCAGAGCTCATGATTGGGGCATGAATATAACATTGATTTAAGCCTCCCCCAAGCTTGAGCGATGCTTTCTCCTTCGCGAGGCCAAAAATTATATATATAATTGCGATCACGATGAACAAGATGCATAGGATAAAACTTCTCATGAAATTCCAATTTCAATCGTTTGTAGTTCCATGATCCCATATCGTCACATAGCCTATACCATGTAAATGCATCTCCCTTCAAAGATAAAGGGAAGACCTTCTTCTTAATAACATCATCGGGCACACCTGCAAGCTTAAATAATCCACAAACTTCATCCACATATATTAGGTGCTCATCAGGATGTAATGTTCCATCTCCTACAAAAGGATTAGCTAGCAGTTTTTCTACCATACCCGAAGGAATTTCAAAGTAGACATTTTCATTTTTAGTAGGTTTAGTAGGTTGAGGAGCAACTCTTTGCTCTACTGGTCGGGGTGAAGATACCCCGAACAAGCCCCTCAGAGGATTACTTTCCATAGTAACAAGTGACAGTAAATTTCAGCACACTATATAAATTTTTCCTTACCAAATTCCACCTACCAAAGGCGCTTCACTCCCCGGCAACGGCGCCAGAAAAGAGTCTTCATGACCCACAAGTATAGGGGATCTATCGTAGTCCTTTCAATAAGTAAGAGTGTCGAACCCAACGAGGAGTAGAAGTAAATGATAAGCGGTTTTCAGCAAGGTATTCTCTGCAAGCACTGAAATTATAGGTAACAGAGAGTTTTGTGATAAGATAATTTGTAACGAGAAACGAGTAACAAAAGTAAATAAAGTGCAGCGAGGTGGCCCAATCCTTTTTGTAGCATAGGACAAGCCTGGACAAACTCTTATATAGAGAAAAGCGCTCCCGAGGACACATGGGAATTATCGTCAAGCTCGTTTTCATCACGTTCATATGATTCGCGTTCGGTACTTTGATAATTTGATATGTGGGTGGACCGGTGCTTGGGTGCTGTTCTTACTTGAACAAGCATCCCACTTATGATTAACCCCTATTGCAAGCATCCGCAACTACAAAAGAAGTATTAAGGTAAACCTAACCATAGTATGAAACATATGGATCCAAATCAGCCCCTTACGAAGCAACGCTCAAACTAGGGTTTAAGCTTCTGTCACTCTAACAACCCATCATCTACTTATTACTTCCCAATGCCTTCCTCTAGGCCCAAATAATGGTGAAGTGTCATGTAGTCGACGTTCACATGACACCACTAGAAGAGAGACAACATACATCTGATCAAAATATCGAACGAATACCAAATTCACATGACTACTAATAGCAAGATTTCTCCCATGTTCTCAGGAACAAACGTAACTACTCACAAAGCATATTCATGTTCATAATCAGAGGAGTATTAATATGCATAAAGGATCTGAACATATGATCTTCCACCAAATAAACCAACTTGCATCAACTACAAGGAGTAATCAACACTACTAGCAACCTACAGGTACCAATCCCAGACATAGAGACAAGAATTGGATACAAGAGATGAACTAGGGTTTGAGAGGAGATGGTGCCGGTGAAGATGTTGATGGAGATTGGCCCCCTCCCGATGAGAGGAGCGTTGGTGATGACGATGGCGATGATTTCCGCTCCCGGAGGGAAGTGTCCCCGGCAGAACAGCTCCGCTAGAGCCCTAGATTGGTTCCGCCAAGGTTCCGCCTCGTGGCGGCGGAGTCTCGTCCCAAAAGCTTGCTTCTGATTTTTCTTCGGACAAAAGACTTCATATAGTAGAAGATGGGCACCGGAGGGCCAACAGGGGGCCCACGAGGCAGGGGGCGCGCCCAGGGGGGTAGGGCGCGCTCCCCACCCTCGTGGCCAGGGTGTGGGCCCCCTTTGGTATTTCTTCCGCTCAGTATTTTTTATTATTTCCCAAAATAACTTTCGTGGAGTTTCAGGACTTTTGGAGTTGTGCAGAATAGGTCTCTAATATTTGCTCCTTTTCTAGCCCAGAATTCCAGCTGCCGGCATTCTCCCTCCTTATGTAAACCTTATAAAATAAGAGAGAATAGGCATAAGTATTTTGACATAATGTGTAATAACAGCCCATAATGCAATAAATATCGATATAAAAGCATGATGCAAAATGGACGTATCAACTGCTCCGGGATCATCTCCATCCCTTGCATGTTATAGTTCATCACGAAGCTCTAGTAGCTTGGTGATAGTGACTGGAGAACTCTGTCAATCACTATCTTATCTGGAAGATTAACTCCCACTTGATTCAAGCGATTGAAGCACCCAGACATTCTGAGCACATGCTTACTGGCTGAGCTATTCTCCTCCATCTTGTAGGCAAAGAACTTGTCAGAGGTCTCATACCTCTCAACATCGGCATGAGCATGAAATACCAATTTCAGCTCTTGGAACATCTCATATGTTCCATGGTGTTCAAAATGCCTTTGGATCCCCGATTCTAAGCTATAAAGCATGGTGCACTAAACTATCAAGTAGTCATTAGAACGTGTCTACCAGATGTTCACAACATCCATAGACGATGCTAGACGGGTTGGCACACCGAGCGGCGCATCAAGGACATAAGCCTTCTATGCAGCAGTGAGGACAATTCTCATACTACGGCCCTAGTCCGCATAATTACTTACAATATCTTTCAACTTAATCTTTCTTTAGGAATGTATTAAAACAAGGAGCTACAGTGCGAGCTATTGATCTACAACATAATTTCCAAAGACAAATTAGACTATTGTTCATGATAAATGAGTTCAATTAATC
This sequence comes from Triticum aestivum, assembly GCF_018294505.1. Classification (NCBI taxonomy): domain Eukaryota; kingdom Viridiplantae; phylum Streptophyta; class Magnoliopsida; order Poales; family Poaceae; genus Triticum; species Triticum aestivum. The sequence goes on along the minus strand of NC_057814.1, from coordinate 324,795,167 downwards.
ATATTACTTAAAAACTCCCACTCAAATCAACATCCCTCCGGTTGTCCGAGGGTAACACGATCCAAATTCACCCACCCAAGTCCGATCATCACGTGAGATGAGGTGGTTTCAGTGGTGAACATCTCTAGGTTGATCATATCTACTATATGAGTCGTGTTCGACCTTTCGTACTCTTGTGTTTCGAGGCCATGTCTATACATGCTAGGCTCATCAAGTTTAACCCAAGTGTTCCGCATGTGCAAAACTAGCTTGCACCTGTTGTATGTGAACGTAGAGTCTATCACACCCGATCATCACGTGGTGCTTCAAAACGACGAATTTTCGCAATGGTGCACACTTGGGGAGAGCACAATTTTATCTTGAAATTTTAGTGAGGGATCACCTTATAATGCTACCATCGTCCTAAGCAAAATAAGATGCATGAAAGGATTAACATCGCATGCAAATCATAAGTGACATGATATGGCGATCAACTTGCACTTTTGATCTCCATCTTCAAAGCACCGGCATGATCTCCATCGTCACCGGCCTAACACCATGATCTCCATCGTCGTGCCGCCATCGGGGTTGTCAGGCCAACCATGCTTCTACTACTATTGCTACCACTTAGTGATAAACTAAAGCATTACATAGCGCTTAATGATTGACACGCAGGTCATACAATAATTAAAGACAACCCTATGGCTCCTGCCGGTTGTCGTATGCATCGACATGCAAGTCGATATAAACTATTACAAAACATGATCATCTCATACATCAAATACATCTCATCATGTCTTTGGCCATATCATATCGCAACATACCCTGCAAAAACAAGTTTGACGCCCTCTAATTGTTGTTGCATGTTTTACGTGGCTGCTATGGGTATCTAGCAAGAACGATTCTTACCTACACAAAGCACAAGGGTGATATGCAAGTTGCTATTTAACCTTCTACAAGGATCGCCTTTGTCAAATCCGATTCAACTAAGGTGGGAGAGACAGACACCCGCCAGCCATCTTTATGCAACAAAGTCACATGTCTGTCGATGGAACCAGTCTCATGTACGTGGACATGTAAAGTAGGTCCGGGCCGCTTCATCCCACAATACCGCCGAATCAAGAAAAGACCAAGGAAGGAAGCAATCTTAATATCAACGCCCACAAACTCCTTTGTGTTCTACTCGTGATGGTATCTACGCATAGACCTAGCTCTAACGCCACTGTTGGGGAACATTGCATGGGAAACAAAAAAATTCCTACGCTCACCAAAATCAATCTAGGAGATGACCATCTATGAGAGGAGAGATTGCATCTACGTAACTTTGTAGATCGCTAAGCGGAAGCATTAAGAAACGCGGTTGATGTAGTCGAACGTCTTCGCGATCCAATCACGATCCGTCCAGCGAACTCTCGACCTAGTGTCGAACGGACAACACCTGCGTGTTCAACACACGTACGGCTTGATGACGCCTTCACCTCCTCGATCCAGCGAGCGATGGTGAAGTAGTAGCTCGAGTCCTCCGGCAGCACGACGGCATGATGGCGGTGGTGTCGCAGGATATGCGCGGCCACCTATGGGACCGGGCGGTCCCTTACTGGTTCGGCGGGGGGACGCCGCGTTGCACAAAGAGCAGATCAGCGCACGGCAGCACGGCAGAGAGCGCACAAGCAATTTACCTAGGTTCGGGCCAGCGCGAGGCGTAAGGCCCTACTCCTGCTTTAGTGGATTGATGGTGGAATGAGTGTGCTGGTGCGTAATACACTTGCCCGGCAAGGTTTGCCTCGGGGCCATAGCTACTACGCGCGTATGGTGGCTTGGGTTCATCAAATTTCCAACCTTCTCCCCACTCCTACGAGTGCCATGGGCCTCCTTTTATAGATTAAGGGGTCACCGCAGTGGCAAAGTGGTCATTATCCACTGATATGATAGCAAACAGTGCTATCATACCTAACTCTGCAGGCTGACGGGGTGCATTAAATGTGCCGCTTAGTGTCACATCACTAGTTGCCAGGCAAGGCCTGCCGGGCTATCCTACCAGCTCCGCGCCTGTACCCTTGACATGTCGCAGGATGGGTGTCATCTGTGGGTTTCTCCTATAGGAAATGGTTGTCATGTGGCGAATGGCTGCCACTTAATCATCTTGCGGCTTGACACCGCACTTATTGACGACGTGGGTCGTGCCTGAGTGGTTGGCGGGGTGGTTCAACCCCCACGAGCCCCGGCAGGCTCTGTCGCGCAGTCTTGGTTCCTTGCTTCTTGTGGTGGTCTTGCCCCTTGCCGGGCTCGCCTGCCCAGCAAGGGAGGCCCTTCTCTTGCCGATATCTTGCTCCTCTGGCTTGATCTTGGCCCTTCTAAGCTGCATGTTGGTTCTTGACATCTCTTGGTTCTTCAATCCCTGACTTGAGCTGGTGCTTCAATCTTTATCTTGTGCCTGTGCATAGTTGGGCAACAGACCCTGGGTTTGCTGCACGGACAGAAGCCCCCGGGCCTGCCATGAACACGCTGCTCAGCGTCGTCAGGGTAGGGCCTAATAAGTGCATAGGCAAGATTTCCGAATGGGTTGGCTCCTTGAGGTTTCTATTGCTGCTTCATTAGTCTAGGTCGCGGGGAAGTTTCTGATTTCCCCGCGCACGGTGTAAAGCCAATAGTGGTGGGGCTGCTCCAGTGATGGACCATGAATGACTTTAACGCACGGGGTAGAAACTACCAATTTACTCTACCCACCGCGTGCCCTTATCCTTTGGCCACATATGCTGCATGCACCGCGCGGGGTAGGTAATGGAGGCGCGCGGCGCGGGAGAGCATCTTGGAGAGGGCCCGCCCGCCTTGAATTGGTAGAGGAGGGTGGTGGTCACCCGTTGATGGAGCAGCTGCCCCTCCCCGCCTGGCCTATAAAAGGGAGGGGCGGAGGAGGGCAAAGTCATACATTTCTGCATTCCTCTTCTTCTTCTCTTGTTTTCTGCTTTCGCCAATGATGCCGAAGAGAGGAGCCTGGGGCCAACCCCCGGGCCCTTGTTTGGGGCTATTGTTGCCCCATGCTGGTGCTGGCGCTCGGGGAGTGAGCCTGGTCCTTGGCGTGGTGAATTTCTTGGTCTCTTCGAGCCTCGGCTGGGAGGCGGGGCTGGAGATCGTTGGTAATCCCAGCATCGCCCCTCCCGGAGGTCTTGGGGCTGTTGTCGATGACAGGCGCGCCTTCCTACCGGCCAAGGAGGGGAGCAGAGCGCCTCGAGACCCCTGGCCATCCTGGCCATTCGCCCTCACCTCGAGGGAGATGCCGGACCTGAGCTTCGGCCTCCCTCCAAAACGGTGTTGATGGATATGAAGCCTGGGGAGAAGGAGAAGACGCGAGGCAGGCCGTCTAGTAGGAGCACGACTGCATCGACGCGTTCGTCTCATACTGGTGACCTGCTGCCCGTCTGCCTGGCTCTTCCCCCCTTTTCCCGGCACCGTCATCACCGTTTCTTCCGGCTGCCGGGAAAAGGCTCGTCCCCCTGGTGCTTCCGCTTCCTTTTGGGGTCTTCTGACAGGGTCCCGGTGCCTTCCTCTGGCGATGCCTGTGCTGGAGACCCCCTTTTGGTCCTCGGGGTAGTGACCAGGGGGCCGTCGAGGTGCTCCGCATGTCTTCCTCATTCGCAGCCTCGCCACTCCCGGCCTTATCAGGCTGGGGTCGCCAGCTCCTAACAAGGATCGGGGTGGCCTTGTGCCGGCGTGGCGCCCGTCCTCTTCTCTTCCCACCGCAATACCTGGGATAAGAGGAATAGGGAGGGGAGTGTACGGAGCACATATCTTTTTTCAATCTTAAACTAGACGGCCAATGCCAAATTTTAATTCAAATAATGTAATCTCTCTCGTCCATCTTTGTGTTCTGTAATTCTTGTACTTGTATCAGCATATGAATAAAAAAGATGAACCTTGCCAGGAACCCATGCATGTGTATATCCATGCAGAGGTGGAGTGCCTCTTGAATAAAAATAAACGAGTTTTTCCCGACAGGATATCCTGCCGGCACCCTCTTTTTCTGCTGGAGAGTTACGTCTGCCGGGGTACAGACAGAGGGGCCAGCCCCCCGCGAACTCTTTGTATCAAAGGCCACTGCGACCATCCTGACCGAAGCAACGTTCAAGTCATGGATGGGAGCATCTAAGTTTCAAGAGAGAGGCGGGGTTTTCTCATGCGAAGTGATAGCCTTACAGAACACTAATGGACAAGAGGTAAACTTATCTTTTTGGCTTTGCCGGGGATCACTGTGCCGTGCAATCTTCTCGTCCTTTGTCGAAGTCAAGTTCACGGCAGGAACCTGCAACTCCATGCAGATGAGAATGAATGCAGGATGCAATCCTATCTATATGCATATGCAAATGCTCATGAAATGCTTATGCAGTGATCTGGGTGTGCTCGTGCATGCATGCAATCTTAGTTGGGCCCCCCTACAGCGCTTCTTTATTTTCTCTTGCACGGGGTCATCGCCCCGACTTTGTACAAAGGGTTACATGCAGCTGATTCAAGGCATGTACAAAAGGGTGGCTGCTCGGCAGTGCCTGGCAGCCTCGCGCCTTATGGTAGTACTTACGGAGATGCTCAATATTCCACGAGTTTTGTAGCTAAGTACCATCTCCGGTCTCCAGATGGACTGCGTTGGGTCTGGTGACTCGTACCACCCGGTAAGGGCCTTCCCACTTTGGTGATAGCTTGTTTATACCCTTGGCGGACTGAACACGCCTAAGGACAAGGTCACCTTCCTCAAAACACCGGGCATGAACCCTGCGGCTGTGATAGCGACGCAGGGCTTGCTGGTAGCATGCAGCACGCGTAGCAACCCAGAGACGGTTCTCCTCGAGTAGCACAGCATCGTCACGCCGGTGCTGATCTTGCCCTACTTCACCGTAGGCAAGCACTCGAGGGGACCCGTAAATGAGTTCCGTGCTGATAACTGCTTCTGCCCCAAAGCCTAGGGAGAAGGGAGTCTGCCCGGTAGCTCGGTTAGGTGTCGTTCTGAGGGACCAGAGAACTACTGGCAGATCCTCGATGCACCGCCCGCCGCGCTTTTGCAGCATATCGAAAGTTCTCATCTTGAGTCCATGAAGAACTTCAGCGTTCGCCCTCTCAGCTTGTCCATTGCTCCGGGGATCTGCCATAGAAGCGAATGAGATCTTGCATCCGAGGACATGAACGTATTGCATGAAGGCATCGCTCATGAATTGGGTGCCGTTGTCAGTGATGATCCTTGCCGGAACTCCGAAATGACACACCAATTCTTTCAAGAACTTGATAGCTGACTGAGTAGTCACCTTTCTCACGACAGTCACTTCCGGCCACCTTGTAAACTTGTCGATGACAAGAACAAGAATTCAAAGCCCCCGATTGCTCGGGTGAAGGGGCCGAAGATATTGAGCGCCCAGACCGTAAATGGCCATGATAGAGGGATTGTCTGAAGGGCTTGGGCAGGTAGGTGTGTTCTCTGGGAATGGAACTAGCAGGCTTCACATGTCGTGACGAGCTCAACTGCATCTTGGAGGGCTGTGGGACAATAGAATCCTTGTTGGAATGCTTTCCCAACTAATGCCCTTGACCCAATGTGTGAGCCGCACATTCCTCTATGAATCTCAGCCAGCAGTTCTTTTCCATCCTCCCGGCAGACACACTTCAATTTCACACCGTTGGGCCTCCTTCTATACAGATTGTCATCGACAAACTGATACATACCGGCCCTCCGGGCTACTTTGTCAGCTTCATCTTGGTCGTCGGGAAGTTCTCCGGCTTGGAGGAAATGGACATTGTTCCTTGCCCGAGTTGGAGCCTGGGGCTCGGCAACAAGGACTAGGAGCACCTCCTCTGCTGCAGGAGCACCAGCCTCGTTCGCGGGGTCCATAGGCCCGACTGGAGGGGGTGGTCCGGCAGGCTGTGAGGAGTTTTTTCCGGCAGGGTCTCTCCCGGGAGCGGACAGCTCAAACGGGAGAGGCTTACCTTAGTCCAACTTTCTCCTTTTTCGGGCCATCGTGGCTAGTGATACGGAGGGCTGAGAGAGAAGGAGAACAAAAGTTCCTGGTTCCACAGGAAGCTTCTGCGCAAAACACTTTGACAGGTGATCAGCTATGCTATGTTCCGCACGGGGTACGTGCTCTGTTTGCAACCCATCAAAGTGCTCATCCAATCTCCTCACTTCCTCGACGTATGCTTCCATAAATGGGCTTTGATAATCCTTGTTGACTTGTCTCACCACAAGCTGTGAATCTGCTCGTATGATCAACTTCTTGATTCCCAATTCTGCTGCAATCTTGAGCCCGGCAAGGAGCCCTTCATACTCAGCTGTATTGTTGGTGGCTTCTTCCCGGGCAAAGTGCATTTGGACGACGTACTTCAAGTGCTCCCCGGAGGAGGCAACAAGGAGCATGCCAGCCCTTGCACCTTGTAGGGAAAAAGCACCACCAAAATACATAATCCATTCTTGGGGTGATTCCTTGCCAGGGAGAGTTGTTTCTTCCACTTCCTCATCAGGGGTTGGCGTCCATTCTGCAATAAACTATGCCAGTACCCTGCTCTGAATAGTTGACATGCTCTCAAACTTCAAACAAAGCTGGATAGCTCCAAAGCCCACTCCACTATTGTGCCGGTGGCCTCAGGGTTTTGGAGTATCCTTTGCAACGGAAAATGAGTGACAACCGTGATCTCATGGGCTTGGAAGTAGTGGCGCAGTTTCCTTGAGGCCATGACAAGCCCAAAGATCAACTTTTGCATGCCAGAATGCCTCGATCTAGCCCCTTGTAACAAGGATCTGACGAAGTATATAGGGGGCTGCACCACTTTCTTCCTTGTCGCGTACTTAGGGTTGCTCTCGTTGCCGTGCTCACAACTGTTCTGATCCTTTTCTGACTCTGCCATGATCTGGCCACTTTCTGCCTCATCCACTTCTCGCTATGCTACCAAGGCCGCACTGACCACTTGGTTGGTTGCCGCCAAGTAAAGCAACAACGGCTCTTGGGGTTTGGGTGCAACCAAGGTAGGAACAGACGATAGGTAGGCCTTCAATTCTTGCAGAGTTGCATCTGCTTCCGTGGTGCACTTCATGGGCCCTGCTTTCTTCAAAATTTTGAAGAACGGCAGGGCACGCTCGATAGACTTGGAAATGAATCTGCTTAGCGCGGCAATGCATCCCGTAAGGCGCCTTACATCCTTAACTGTCCTTGGCGCTTGGATCTACTCAATAGCCTTGATCGTGTCGGGGTTGGCTTCAACCCCCCCCCCCCCGATGGGATGCGAAGAATCCATGTAGCTTGCCAGAGGGAACACCAAATACATACTTCTCCGGATTAAGCTTCAAGTTAATCTTGCGTAGATTAGCAAATGTCTCTTCCAAATCCTGGATAAGGGTGGTTTTATCCTTGGTTTTGACCACGATGTCATCCATATAGACTTCTATGTTTCTGTGCAACTGTAGCTCAAAACCAATCTGAACTGCTCTTGCAAAAGTGTACCCGGCACTCTTTAATCCGAAAGGCATGCGGACAAAGCAATACGTACTACATGCAGTGATGAACGATGTCTTCTCTTCATCTTCTTTGGACATGAAAGATCTGGTGATATCCGGAGTATGCATCCAGAAAGGAGAGCAAATCACAGCTTGAAGTGGAATCCACAATATGGTCGATGCGCGGCAAGGGAAATGGGTCCTTCAAGCAAGCCTTGTTGAGATCTATGAAATCAATGCAAAGCCTCCATTTCCCATTCGCCTTCCGGACCACCACTGGATTTGCTAACCATGTAGGATGCAGTACTCCCTGACCAATCCAGCTGCCTCTAGCTTCTTGATTTCCTTGGCAATGAACTACTGCCGCTCCAAGGCCTGCTTCCGGACTTTCTGCTTGACAGGTTGGGCGTGTGGGCAGATAGCAAGGTGGTGCTCGATTACCTCCCTGGGAACACTTGGGATATCAGATGGTTTCCAGGCAAACACATCGATATTCGCTCGTAGGAAGGCAACGAGCGCGCTTTCCTATTTGTCATCAAGGGTGGCGCTGATAGTGAAAGTACCATCAACGCCAGCCAGCCCTGCCGGGACCTTCTTCACTTGGGGTGCAACAACCTTGGATCTCTTGCTGTTGGAACACTCTGGCACATCGTCAACAGGTGCCGTGCACTTGGAGGGGGCACGCTTCCCGGATTCCTTGCCGGAGGCTCTACAATCCTTCTTCTTTCCTTTGCTTTCCTTGGCGGGAGCTGCTGTTGCCGCAGCCTCTCCCACAATTGCATCCCGGTACATCTTGTCCACGCAGATAATTGCATCCTTCTCATCTGATGGGATAGTGATGAATCCCAGTGGCCCAGGTATCTTCAAAGTGTTGTAAGCATAGTGAGATGCTGCCATAAACTTAGCTAGGGTCGCACGTCCTAGAATCCCATTGTACGGCAGTGGGAGATCGACCACATGAAACACAATCTTCTCAGTCCGATAGTTCAGTTCTCCCTCAAACGTCACCGGCAACGTAAGCTTCCCCTTGGGATGGCTCCTGCCGGAATTGACTCCTTGAAACGTGTTGGTAACCTCTAGCTCTTCTTCTCCTATCTGAAGCTTGTTGATGACTGCCGGGGAAATCCGATTCAACCCGACCGCGCCATCCACTAACATCTTTGTGACCTTGAGGTTGCGAATTGTTGGACCAACAATCGCAAACACCCTACCGCAATGGTGCGGCCAGGGTGGTCCTCCTCATCAAAGATGATGGGCGTGCGGAACCACTTGAGCAGCTTTCGGGCCTCTGGTGCTGGCTCCACAGCATTGACATCTCGTGCCCATCGCTTGAGTTGGCGATGAGAGGTGTGCAAAGATGCACCTCCATCAATGCATAGGGCTTCAGTGGCCTTCTGAAATTCCTGCTCACTGGTTTCCTCTTCATTCCCTTAATCACTTTCATCATCACAGATTTCCTTCTCTTCGTCCCTGGCGGGTTTTCCATGGTTCTGAAAGGGTTTGTCGGGGCAATTTGCTTCACCGCCTCGGCCCTTACCGCCAGCAGCATTCTGACCTTTGTCCTTATCACGCTTCTCATACTCTGCCCTCTGTTTCTTGACGAGCTGCTTAACCCGATAACACTCCTGAAGGCCGTGTCCTTTGGTCCGGTGGATCTTGCAGTACGGCCCATCACCTTTCCAAACTTTTTCAGCGGCAGCGGCTTCCCGGCAGGCAGCGCACATGGCAGCTTCCTTGCCGGGGCGTCAGCCTTGGCCTTCTTGCCGGTACTAGGTGTGCCCGAACCTTCTACAGTCATCACTGCCTTATCTCTTGGCTTCTTACTGCGCTTCTTGCCCTTTCTCTGACTGGATTCATCCTCATCCTCTGAATCAACATTGATGCAATCCTCCTCTCCGGGCAACTTCCTTCCTCCATCCGAGCACACTTATCCACTAGTGTGTACAGCTCCTTCACAATCTTGTGCAACCGCACATTCCTCTTAGAACGAATGCGACGGTTGCGCACATTGGACTGGAAGGCTACTATAATGGCTGTCGGATGGATATTTGGAATATTTCTATGAACTTTACAGAATCTCTATAAATACTTACGGAGGGTTTCTCCTTCTGCTGGAGAAGCTACAGGTCGTTGGGCCTGCCGGGCTCATGGTGGCCACCGGTGAAGGCACCGATGAACTCGTGGCACAGATCTGTCCATGACGAAATGGAGTTCACCGGCAGGTGCATCAGCCAACACCTCACATTGGACTTGGGGCCCAAAGGGAAGTAGTTGGCGAACACCTTCTCATCTCTTCCCCCGGCAGCCTGAACAACAATGGTGTAGATGCTCAGGAACTCTGCCGGGTTCAACCTCCCATCGTACTTCTCAGGTATCTCTGGCTTGAACATGCGAACGGACGGCCAACGGACTTGCCGCAACTCCCGTGTAAAGGTAGGGCAGCCAACCTCGAAGGGCATGCACCCGCCAACACCGAACGCAAGCTCGTCGACATTGAGGCCGCCGCAACCGTCGATTTGGCAGAGGTTGTCGGGGCACCGATCCATGACGACGCGTGCGTCTCCCTGCCACCTATCCTCCGGGGCTCGATGTTGGCCTCGATATGCTCGAGGGTCAGAAGAGGCCATCGAGACGCCGTCGGGGTCTTGATTCTTCTGCGCCCGCGTGGGCTGCCGTGGTTGGGACTGCACCGTGGGATAGCCCTCTCCGTTCGGCCAGCAATGCGGGCAGTTGTCGTCCCTTGGGAGGTCGTGGTAGGCCGGCTTGTCGCGAGCCACCAGCCTAAGCGAAACCGAGCAAGCTCTGGATGGTGGCACACCATTCATCCATCTGCTCAGCTGCCGGTGGAAACCTCAGTAGTAGCTGAGCTCGCCCCATGGCCTCCGTAGTTGTGCTTGGCATAGATGTTGATGACGTTGACCGCACTGTCGCCTGGCTCCTGATAGTGCCAGTGGCGGTGACGACGGTAGTTCCGCGTCCACGCAGCTGTGGAACGTCCACTTGGGCAGCGGGATTGCGCGGCGGTGGTGCTCGAGGGTCGGCGGCTCCGTTGGACATGGCGGTCTGGTCGGCTCGCCCGGGAGGAGGAACATGCGCCGTGACAGCCCCCGTGGCGGGGGTGGTTGGAGGACGATGGCTCGCCCCTGACCGAGCGCCGTTGTTGCGGCTGTGCCCGCTGGTGGGAGGAGGGGAAGCGAGCGGAGTGACCCCCTCGTTCGCACCTCGTGGAGCGTGACCGTCGAGACGTTGCTGATATTGTTCTCCTCTGACATCTCCAGCCCCCGTGTCGACCGCGGGGGGAGCGGTGATGGTGTCACCTGCTCCAGTCACGCCCCCAGAAGCGTCCACGTCCTTGCTCGCCTCCGCACCCTCCGAGGCACTAGAGGCCACGGGCGGTGGATCCTTCGAGGTGGATGGATGGGCTGAAGGGCCGGACTTCTTCATATTGGGCGCCATGGTAGATGGCGTCATCGAAAATGAAGATGGCGATGAAGATGACGCGCTGCGCACGCTTTCAGGTTTGCGCAAGCGATCCCCCTACCTGGCGTGCCAAAGATGTCGCGGGATATCCGCCGCCACCTATGGGACCGGGCGGTCCCTTGCTGGTTCGGTGGGGGGACGTCGCATGGCACAAAGAGCATATCAGCGCACGGCAGCATGTCAGAGAGCACACAAGCAATTTACCCAGGTTCGGGCCGCCACGAGGCATAAGACCCTACTCCTGCTTTGGTGGATTGATGGTGGAATGAGTGTGGTGCTGTGTAATACACTTTCCCGTCAAGGTTTGCCACGGGGCCGTAGCGACTACGCGCGTATGGTGGCTTGGGTTCATCAACTTTCCAACTTTCTCCCCCCTCCTACGAGTCCCATGGGCCTCCTTTTATAGATTAAGGGGTCACCACAGTGGCAAAGTGGTCATTATCGACTGATATGATAGCAAACCGTGCTAACTCTACGGGCTGACAGGGTGCATTAAATGGCCACTTAGTGTCACATCACTGGTTACCCGGCAAGGCCTGTTGGGCTATCCTGCCAGCTCCGCGCCTGTTCCCTTGACATGTCGCAAGACGGGTGTCATCTGTGGGTTGCTCCTATAGGAAATGGCTGCCATGTGGCGAATGGCTGCCACTTAATCATCTTGCGGCTTGACACCGCACTGATTGACGGCGTGGGTCGTGCCTGAGTGGTTGGCGGGTGGTTCAGCCCCCGCGATCCCCGGCAGGCTCTATCAGGGAGTCTTGGTTGCTTGCTTTTGGTGGTTGCCACGCCCCTTGCTGGGCTCGCCTGCCCGGCAAGGGAGGCCCTTCTCTTGCCGATATCTTGCTCCTCTGACTTGATCTTGGTCCTTCTCACATGCGTGTTGGTTCTTCAAATCTCTTGGTTCTTCAATCCCTGACTTGAGCTGGTGCTTCAATCTTGATCTTGTGCCTGTGCATAGTTGGGCAACAGACCCAGGGTGTGTTCCACCGACAGGTGGTGGTGGAGAAAAATCTCAGTAGAGCTTCGCTAAGCACTACGGAGAAGAAGATGGACTATGAGGGAGAGGAAGGGCAGCACCGTAGATCGGTGCGGCTACCCTCTCTCTACCTCTCTATATATAGGGGGAAGGGAAGAGGGGGCGCCCCTAGGGGATCCCATCTAGGGCCGGCGGCCACAAGAGGGAAACCCTAGATGGGTTTTCCCCCTTATGAGACTTGGCCCCCAAGCCAAAGGGGTGGGAACCCTAGGGGGCGCCCCCACCTCCTCTGGTAACGTGGGATGGGGTGAGGGGGGCGCACAACCCCTTAGTGGGCTGGTTTGCCCCCTCCCCTTGGCCCATGAGGCCCCCCAACACTTGTCGGGGCCCCTCGAAACCCCTTTCGGTCATGCTGGTCATCACCCGGTACCCCCGGAACACTTGCAGACTCCAATACCCTTCGTCCAATATATCAATCTTCACCTCTGGAGCCTTCCGGAGTTCCTCGTCAGGTTCGAGATCTCATCTGGGACTCCGAACAACCTTCAGTAACCACCGTAACAACTCAACTATACTTATATCGTCACCAAACGTTAAGTGTGTAGACCCTGCGGGTTCGTGAACTATGCAGACATGACCGAGACACCTGTACGGTCAATATCCGATAGCGGGACCATGATGCCCATATTGGTTTCTACATATTCCACGAAGATCTTATTGGTCGAACCTCGAGGCCAAGGATTCAGCTAATCTCGTATGTAATTCCCTTTGTCTATCGGTATGTTACTTGCCCGAGATTCGATCGTCGGTATCTCCATACCTAGTTCAATCTCGTTACTGGCAAGTCTCTTTACTCGTTCCGTAACACAAGATCTCGTGGCTAAATCATTAGTCACATTTCTTGCAAGCTCATTGTGATATTGTATTACCGAGTGGGCCCTGAGATACCTCTCCGTCATACGGAGTGACAAATCCTAGTCTTGATCCATGCCAACTCAATAAACACCCTCGAAGATACCTGTAGAGCACCTTTATAGTCAACCAGTTACGTTGCGACGTTTGCTACACACAAGGTACTCCTCCGGTGTCAGTGAGTTCCATGATCTCATGGTCGTAGTAACATATACTTGACATGCAGAAAACAATAGCAATAAACTTGATACGATCATACGCTATGTTTATAGTTTGGGTCTTGTCCATCACATCATTCTCCTAATGATGTGATCCCGTTATCAAATGACAACTCATGTCCATGGCTAGGAAACCATAGCCATCTTTGATCAACGAGCTAGTCCGGTAGAGGCTTACTAGGGGCATGTTGTTGTCTATGCATCCACACATGTATTTGAGTTTTCGATCAATACAATTCTTGCATGGATAATATGCGATTATCATGAACAGGGAAATATGATAATAACTAATTTATTATTGCCTCTAGGGCATATTTCCAACAGGGGGTCCTCGGGATGCCGGCCTATCTCACATGGGCCGGACTGTTGGGCCGCACTATATCTGGACCGAAGTCCTTTTGTGCCCTGGTGTGTACTCCAAGTCAAGATGGAAGATCCGGCATTCCCTTGATGTAACCCACTATATGTAAATCCTAGTACCCCTGGTGTCCATATAAACCAGGGGGTTTAGTCCGTAAAGGCTAGAAGAATAACCGCCATCCTATTAGTTTAGGGTTTAGTTCATCTGATCTCGTGGTAGATCAAGTCTGTAATCCCCATATACACATGCAATATAATGAAGCATGACGTCGGGTATTACCTCTTAGAGAGGGCCCGAACCTGGGTAAATTTCGTGTCTCGCGTCCCATGTTCCCCATCGATCCATGATCCACAGGTCGGGACCCCCTACACGAGATCCGCCGGTTTTGACACCGACAATTACCACCAAGTCCGTCAATAACCATCTCGACATTATCTCCAGTTTATCAGTTGATGAATGAGAAAGTATTAATTAAATATATATTTTTATCTGGTTGCAATGCGCTGGCATTTTTCCTTGTATAGAATCAATGGATGGCAGTGCCATTATTTATGATCTTCACACTAAATGACTGTGTGATTCACATCACAAGTCAAGGTATTAGTATGAATGCACGCGATATTCAGGCACCCGAAGAAAAAGCCCATGCCCCAAGCGACCAATGTGCACAATATATCTTATTAATCCTCAACCTAAGAAGAAATTGCAAAACTCATGACGGTGTCCTAGACTAGGGTGTACCAACCTAGTTGGCCCATGGTACTTCGGCTGAGCTTATGGGTCGTCATTCTCATAAGGAAGGACTCTGGAAGCCTCGCACCTCAACGTGATACCTCTCTGAAGACTTGCCGTGTACTCCAAGCACATCCCCGGTCGCTGCAATATGCATCCTTAGATCTACAACCGACTATCATTACAAAAAAAGACACATCCGTGACATTTTGGGCCGAATGAAATTTTATTCTGTCATGCTTATGACACTTCTATGACAATTATTGTGACAAAACCCAGTATCATCATAGATGTGGTGGGCTCCAACTTCTATGACAAAAAATCATGAAAAAATAGGCTTTTCGTCCTGGGGGGGCCGGATACGCACCTGCATGACATTCTTTGGGCCGTCCATGACGGAAAAAATCATGGTAGAAGCGAGGGCGAGGAAAATTTCGGGGAGTTCCCGGTTACGGTGGGTGGTCGGGGCCGAGCTATGCACGGAGGTTTGCGCGTTTCTCTCGTACACGTACGCGTGTGAGTGTGAGGTGTTGCGCTCTAACTGAACCCGAGCGAGGCGTTGGGCTCTAACTGAACCCGGGCTATTGAATTAACTATGTTACTGAACCCCGATAGATCCCTTGCTATTAACTGAACCCGAGTGATTCCTTTGCTACTGCTGCTAATTGAAGCCGATCGAAGCTATCTCTTGATGAACAGTTCCCGATGGGGGTTGGATGAACAGGATCCCGTGGTAGTAGAGGTCGTTGCCGCTGGATGAACAGGCCCTCGATCGGGGAGGTGGGGTGGATGAACGGTAGCCTGTGCAGGGACCCCGTGGACGGCTGGTTGAACAGGACCCCGTGGAGGGCTAGTTGAGCAGGATACCGTGGAGGGCTGGTTGAACAGTAGCCGGTGGAGGCTCGATGAACAGGACCCTGTGGAGGGCTGGATGAACAGTAGCCGGTGGAGGCTGGATGAGCAGGACCCCGTGGATGAACAGTAGCTAGTGGAGGCTAGAGGAAGTCGAGGGTGGATGAACAGTTGCAGGTGGAGGCTGGAAGAAGTCGACGGTGTATGAACAGTAGCCCGTGGAGTCCCATTTTGCGGTACGCCACACCCCACCCGATGAACATGACCCCGCTTCGACCATAGGCGCTCCAACACAAGTCTGTTTCCTCCATTTTGCGGTACGCCACACCCCTCCTGATCAACAGGACCCCGTTTCGACCGTACGCGGTCAACACAAGTCCGTTTCCTCCGTTTTGCGGTACGCCACACCCTCCCAATCAACAGCACCCCGTTTCGAACGTAGGCACTCGAACAAAAGTCTGTTTCCTCTGTTTTGCGGTACGCCAGACCCTTCCCGATGAATAGGACCCCGTATCGACCCTACGCGGTCGAATAGAAGGCCGTTTCATCCGCTCTGCGGTACGCCAGACCTCATTTCGGTTGCTCTGTCCAAGCCGGTTGGCTCCCGATGAACACGCGACATTGTTTACTCCATTCTGACCCACCCAGTTGGCTGCCGATGAACAGGATTAGTCGCTGTACGTGTTAGAGACCCCGCCCGTATGTACGTATGTATCCGTATTTACTATCTCACAACGTGGCCGTACGTACGTGTACACGATATAGACGGGACTGTGTGACATGCTACGTCGGCACCTCTACTTCAACACGTGCCGCTCCTTACTCGGCCACGGTATGTCGCTGCAGAGAGACCGATCGACCGCTATGTACGTACACGTTCGTGCCCGGACAGATAATGCTACCTCCACTTCAACCTTGTGGGTCCCAGCTGTCAGGGGGTAAGAAGGCAGTTCCTTCCATGCGAAGATAAAGCCGGTGGGTCCCAGCTGTCAGGGGGAATGTTTTTTCACGAAATACAAAGGCCCTTCCGATAGGTCCGAGGTGTCTGGTGGAGGAATCATTATTTTGTGCGTAATAAGGAGGCACTTCCTTACATGCGGCCATGGACCCAGCTGTCAGCCTCTCCACTTATAGTCCTCTTCTGATGGCTATTGTTTGTTGACCACGTTGACGACGCTTTACCACCCGAGAGCACCAAGGTGGTGGACGGCGGCGCAACCTAGGAAGGGAACGACCCGGAGCCGGGGAATACACAGAAGTGGATGCCCACATGGAGGGGAGTACAAGGGTTGACTACTTCGGCAACGGTTTGAGGCTGCCGTCTCCAGAGAATAACAGGGGGTGTGGGTGAGTAGAGGGAAGGCCTGGCCAGCGGTGGGAGTAGGGTGGGGCAGTGAGGCCTGTGTGGCAGCACAGCTGGCCACGGGAGTCAGGAGCAGGCGACACGGCCGGCGCTGATTTGAGCGACAAGAGCAAGAAGACCAGAGGTTGAACAAGCATGACGACCGTTGGATGGACATCGTACGGTCACCGCAACTAGAATCATTTATATTGACAAAGTTGACAAAGCCATGCGTCTGCGTTAACTTAGTAGGCCCACAAGTCGGCCTCCAAATATGGTGGGACCAACCTAACAGCGGGGCTATTCATTATTTTTGTGCGTAATAGTTGGTGGATCCTAGCTGTCAGCAGGGGGAATTTTTTTCCACGAAATACAGAGGCCCTTCCAGTGGGTCCCAGCTATCAGGAGGAGGAATCATTATTTTGTGCGTAATAAGGAGGCACTTCCTACACTAAAAAAAGGAGGCACTTCCTTGCGTGCGGCCGTGGACCCAGCTGCCAGCCTCTCCATGTACAGTCCTCTTCCGATGGAAGTCGTTCGTTGACCACGCCGTGCCGAGAGCACCAAGGCGGTGGACGACGGCAAGGCCAAGTAAGGGAATGACCCGGAGCTAAGGAAGAATCGACAGTTGTTTCCCACACGTAGTGGGTACGTGGGTTTACTTGTTCGGCTGCAGTGTGAGGCTCCCGTCGCCGGAGAATAATAGGAGGGGTGGGTGAGTAGAGGGATAGCCAGGCCAGGGATGCGAGTATGGTGGAGCCGTGAGGCCTGCCTGGCAGCACAGCCGGCCACGGGAGGCGGGAGCAGGCGGTTCCCCCAGGCTAGTTTGGGCGGCTGGAGCGGGAAGATCAGAGACTGAAGAAGCACGATTGCCGTTAGATTGACATCTAACGGTCTGATGCTCGTAGAGTCGATTGTTGACTAAGTTTCTTTTTTTGAGAAACCTTGTGTACGCATGAACTTAGTAGGCCCACAAGTCAGCCTCCAAATCTATGGCAGACAACATAGAGCCCATTTGCTATTTTTTTCATAATTTGTAGCCCATTTGCTAATTCTTAAGGAATTTATTATAGCCCATTTTCTGCCCAGGACCACGGTCAAAAAGTTCAACCTTATTTTGCATATTTCGGTGGAGTCCGAACTGTTTTAATCCAGAAATGATAAACATTTATTTTTTAAGAACTTATTGATTTGCCAAAAAAATATTGTTTTGTTTTTGTAAGCTAATAATACATGGGACAATTGAGTTGGTTTAAGGTGAAACTAGTGGTAAAAAACCAGCGCTGGGAGGGAAAACAAAAAAATAAGGATGTAAATATGAAAATGGAACTTTATGTATTTTCAATATAATATTACGTGTATATGAACTAGTAAAACTATAGGTAGAGATTAGAAAACGGAAGTAGGACATGGCGTTTCAAGAGGAAAATAGAACTGGGCTCTGTGTTTGGTTCAGTAAAAAATCTGCCTGCGGATGTTCAAAGACAAAATATAACTAAGGCTGGTGGGCCAGAGGCCAGTAGATACCTGCTAGATCTTTGTGCCCCGTTGTCGTCATGGGCTGGGCCTGTTAAAAACAAAACCAAGCCTGGGCAGTCTACAACCCAGTTGAAACTTGCTCGACCTGCAAAAACAATATACCTGCTGGATCCCAGTTATCAGTCTGTACTTGCAGAATTCTCTCATTTATTGACTATGTTGAAGACTTCACGGGTTTCACCGTCTCAGACGTCAACATTATTTTTCCATCATGATAGTAAGTGCATGCACTTGCTTGCATACGACCATGGACCTGCTGGTTCCGTACGGTTAGGCTCTGTATGGACAATCGTCTTGTGGTTCCACGGACGAATTTCACAAATCGGATGGTTTTCAGTGAAAGCAGACTAAATTCATTGCATTTTGCGTATTTATTTTCATTATGGAATATATTACATATTTTTTTGAGAACTTGTACAGTGTGAGAGGCTCCCACTGTGTTTGTATTACTCAAAAAGTAAGGTACACTGCACAACACATATTTACAAGCATCTCATCAACCACTTTGGGGGAGAGTGTGATCTGACCAAGTCCTGGACTAACTAGTGGGGTGGAAGGTTGTTTACAAAAGAGAGAATAAAGTCTCTCAAGTCTACTCTGGTTCTGTGTTGGAGGAGGGTGAAGTCTTGCTTGAACCTATCAAGCCAGCCGTGGTATGTTGGAGGGATGCCTCTGAAGTGTTTGTTATTCCTCTCTTTCCATATGCTCCAAGCTGCTTGTAAGAAGATTTCCATGAACAGGGGTTTGTTCCAATCATTAGAGGCCTTACTTATCCAGTGCAGCCTGGAGCCAGATTCTTGCCACGTGATCCCTAATTTGGACCAGCAGTTTTTGCTGAAAGGGCATTGGAAGATCATGTGTTCCACATCCTCTTCAACTTGTTGATTACATAGAAGGCAGCTGAGGTCATCACCGATGTTGTAGTGCCTTCTCTTGAGCATATTGCGTGTGTTTAGTCTATCAGAGAGTAGCAACCATCCAAACATCTTGATTTTTAGCGTGACTTTGGACTTCCAGAGCCAGTGATAGGATTGGTGGGCCTTCACATCCCGAAATTAGAATTTGTAATATCTATTAGCTTTGAAGTCTTTTGAACCCCAACAATATTCCCATATATCATGTGTGTATGAATCTTCATGATTACCGACGTATAGCACTTTTTGTTGCAGGTCACAGACTTCTCCATGTGCTTGCACCGAAAGGGGAAGGTGAAACGTTTCATGTAGGGAGGTGGATCCCAAGAAATCTTTGACTGAGATATCCTCATTTAATGCAAAGGAGAAGGCCCGCGGGTGTGATCTTATAGCACAGATTCCAACCATAGATCTTTCCACATAAGAACCGTGTCCCCAACATGTACAATTGCCTTGGATATTCCTCGATGTATTGGTGTGAGTTTCAGCACGTCTCTCCACCAGAATGATCTGCATGGATCCGACGCGTATGGGATCTTGTGTGTGTAGTATGTTGTCCATATCAACTCCACCCAAGGCAGGTCATGGTGGTTGTAAAATTTGTGGAGATATTTGAGTAGGAGGGCCTCGCTTCGGATACGGAGATTGATGATACCGAGACCACCACTTTGTTTTGGTAGTAAAACCATGTCCCAAGCCGCAAGTGAGTTACATTTATCTCCTTGCTCCGTTTTTTGTCCAAAGACACTTTCTTCTAAGTTTATCAAGCAGCTCTAGAATCTTCGGGGGGAATTTGAGGGTGCAGAAAGCGAATATGGTGAGCGACGTGATCATCGTGTTGAGGAGCGACAACTTTGCACCATATGACATCAATGTTAGAGTGCTGGTCATTCTTCTTTCCATCGTGCAGACAAGAGGCATAAGATCTTGGACCGTAGGTTTGGTTATTCCGAGAGGCAATCCCATGTAAGTGAAGGGCATAGAGCCTACCTTACAGCCGATGTCATTGTAGCAATCGGGCTCACAGTTGATTGGGATTAAGGTGGACTTGTGGAAATTTATTTTTAAACCAATGGAAGCAGCATAGTCTGAAAGAATGCCCTTGATTGTCCTAGCTTGTTCAGCGGAAGCTGGAAGTAGAATAATCGAGTCGTCGGCATATTGGATCATAGGATAATCATGCTGGTTTGGTCTCTGAAACGGTAGCTGAATTTGGCCTTGTCGGAACGCGTCATTAATAGCATCTTGAAGAAGGTCAGCTGCAAGAATGAAGATGAGTGGTGATAAAGGGTCACCTTGACGAACACCACATTTGCAAACGAATTGTCGACCTGGAACACTATTAAGGAGGACTGAAGATTTTCCGGATGAGAAGATGCATTTGATCCAATCCAGCCATTTGGCGTCAAACCCCATGTGCTCCATAATTTTAATCATGGCATCATGCTCGATCGTGTCGAATGCCTTGGCAAAATCTAGTTTGAGCAAGACAATTTTCTGTTTTGAAGCGTGGCATTGATGTATGTACTCGAATGCCCAGGCCAAACAATCTTGTATGGATCTACCCTTGATGAATCCGTACTGATTTCAATGAACAATTTTGAGAATCAGCTTTTGAGCCGATTTGCGAGCAGTTTCGTGATGACCTTGAGGCAACAGTTGAGTAAAGTAATTGGCCGAAAATCAGAAACTGTCTCAGGTGATCGGACTTTGGGTATGAGTGTAATAAATCCATCATTAATGCTTTCAAGATTGAGGCCACCCTCGTAGAATTGATTGCATAGTTCATAAAAGTCCTGTTTAATTAGGTGCCAGCATTTTTTCAGAAATAGGCCGGTGAAGCCATCCGGGCCAGGTGCTCGGTCAGCCGGCATTTCCTTGATGATAGCATCTATTTCATCCGTGGTGAAAGGGATTGTCAACTGATCCAGACCCTCAACCTTCTTGATGATGTTTTGCAAGTTAAATTTCATTTGAAACTCACCGGATTTTCCCAGTCTCTCTTTGAACGCTTGGTATATGATCGCCTCTTTGCTTGCATGATCATCAGCCAGTGTTCCATCAGGCAGTTTCAGAGTGGGGATCGTGTTGCGTCTAAATCTTTCCGAGGCCATCGCCTTTAAAAACTTCCGGTCTTCATCACCCAATTTTACCCAGCGAATGGTGCATCTCTTTTGCCAATATTGTTTTTGGTAATTCAATAGACGTAAAATGTGTTTCTTCAGAATTTTCCTAAAATTATGTTCTGGCATAGATAACAATCACAGGTTTTCTAGGGCATCAATGTTGGCCAGAGCAAGATTGGAGTTATCAATTGCCACCTTCAGCTTAGAGATTCGTTTGCTCCACTTTTTTAACTCATATCTAAGGGCTTTGAACTTTCTGCACAGAATAGTGGCCGCATTTGCATTGGCATTTTTAAAGGTCTTGTCCATACAGCCTGAACCAATTCCATAAAACCTGGGTGCTCCACCCAATAAGACTCAAATCGAAATATTTTGTTGCAAGGGATAGAAGTTTCAATTTTGACAACACATGGAATATGATCAGAGATTGGCTTCCCTAGTGGCATAACAAGTGTATTAGGGTAAGATGAAGTCCAGTTGTTAGATGTGAGGAACCAGTCTAATTGTTCCAAGAGGGGGTCGGTTTGCATATTGCTCCAGGTGTAGGCACGACCCTTGATTGGCAGTTCAATTAATTGCTGAGAGCGGATGAAGTCATTAAAAGTGATCATATCATTAGGATTACCTCCAGGTTTATTTCTATTATCAGGGCTGTGAATATAGTTGAAATCTCCTAGTAACAACCAATCTTCATTGGAGGGGATGTGCAAATTGTGAAGCCATTCAGTATAGATCACTCGTGGGTCACCCTGACATGGGCCATAAACGTTTATCAGGGTCCACTCTTGGGCAGATTGCGTGGAGCGAAATTTAATTACAAGAGCAAAGTCTTCCTGAATGAGCACAGTTCCTGTGAAAATGGCACTGTTCCAAATGGTGGCAATGCCACCTGAGGCACCCTGGGAAGGGATGTACGCAAATTTATCAAATCTTCGAGGGCAGCAAGACTTGAGGAACATATTATCAATGTGAGATTTTTTTGTTTCTTGCAGGCAAACTACTGCGCAACCACTAGAGGATATCGCATTGGCAAGGCCAAAAGCTTAGGTTCAGAGTTTAATCCTCTTACATTCCAGCACAAAATATTCCAATTTGCTAAAAGTGCCATGATAAATTAAAGCAAAGTAAAAGCAGCAACTGAAATAAAGCAGGCAAATAATTTAGGCGTTGGAGGGTCCGTCCTCAGACTCAGCCAGCAGAGCTTCAGCTGTTATTTCTTCCGGCGGAATGGCACACTTGGTGATCACGATATGCTGCAGCATAGGAACTGGAGTTGGCGGAGGGATCATGTCATTCTTGGAGGAGTCAGGCTCACCTTGGCTTGTTTGAGCAGCAGCATTAGGGATAATTCTGGGTTTGACTCGAGATGTTTTAGCCCTGCTGTCAGAAACTGAATGTGTTTTGAAGCCGTCATACTTGTTGGAGCGGTTGCTGCGATGGACTTCAATCACAGACTCCGGGGCTTTAACTTTGCCTCGCTTGCTTGTTGCTGTCCCAGAGCTCACAGCATTTTCAGAAGAGCCAGTAGAGCCACTTGTCGCAGAACCACTTGCCGCAGAGCCAGAGGAGGTGCTCGAAGTATTCACAGAAAGTGATGCTGCATCCTGAGCAGATGTCTCATTCTCATCCAGGATTTCTGTGATTACCACCTGAGATTTAGAAGGGTTTGGAGCAACAACTAGGTCAAATATTGAGTGGCTAGTACCTTCAGCACAGGATAGAGCCCAAGTGCTACTGCCAGGGATCATGTCAGTGACCTGAGCTGAATCTGCAGAGTGTTGGACAATTCGTGTAGGAGACACAATTGAGAAGTGACCCTCTTGCTCTGTAATACTAACATTAAACTGCACTGCACTATCACGGAATCCAAAACCCGAGCTCCAAGGCCCATAAGCAGCAATAATCGGCCTAATAGCAGCTATCAGAGAGGTGTTCAGCCTCAGCATTGGAACACAATCATTGAGCAGAAGAGAAGCATATGTGTTTTCAGGTGACAGCACAGCAAGATGTAATCCAGCATTTGAAATGGACATTGATATATCTATGGGTGTTACCTCCAGTGTGCTTGCAAGAGTGTGGTGAGCAGGGGTGCTGGAGCTCGAGGCACCTGGTGCCGAAACAGCAAGAGAGGAACCACTGCCAGAAATGAGCTGATTGAAGATGTTCAGTGGCACCAAAGGATAACCATCTGACAGGGTTGCACTAGAGTCAGAACTGCTGAAGATTGAGATGGAGTCATTCCAAGCCACTGCTGGACTGTCCTGCAAATTGTTAGTTGGGTGAACACCATGGTAAACCTGCAGTCCCTCTCCTGCCATCCAAGCTTGAAAATTGAAAACTGCCGAAGATGAGTGTGGAGGAGAAGGAGGCCAAACTCCCCACTGAGGCTGAAACTGAATATTTGCAGCATCCTCCTATGCAGCAACATCATTTGCAGCATCCTCATTCACATTAGCAGCGGCATTTTGAGCGATCCAGTTATGGAGTTGCATCTGATATATCTGCTCAGTAGTGAGATTGTCTCCATAGAGAGGATGTGGAAGACCATCATCAGGGGGTGGATCTTTAGTAGCAGGCGGGACATCTGGAATGTGTGCATTCCAATCACTGCTTCTAAGCATTGTGACAGCAACCGTCCAACTTTGCCGCGCACCTCCAAGCTGACGCATAACTAAGCTCTTAGGGACAAACTTGAGGTGGATAACTCTAACTTTTAGCAGAACAAAACGACGGTCACCACGAGGATTGTGCCATTCAACCAGTTGTCCAAACTTATCCACGGATTTATGCATGTAGTGTTGTGTCTGATAGTCATATGGAAATCCAATGTAAAGCAACCAAATCTCCGGCCCAAATGAAGTAACCCGCATATTAAGAGCAGCATCATGGGGAACAAATCAAATCACTACATGTTCATCAAACTCATCCTCATCAATCTCAAACGTGGTACCAACTACAGCATCTCTCACAACCGTGTGCGAAAAACCAAAAATGCCAACCCCCAGAGGATGATCACCGGCTTTAGTAGGAAAGAACTCAGATTCGTGAAGCAAACCTTCAATGATGTGACGAATAGCTGCCTTGCGATGGAGGGGGATGACTCTGTTGGCTTCGGCGATGGCGACGAAATCGTGGCGCAGAGGAGGGACGGGGCCAATCACCATGTCGTACCGCACTCGGCGATCTGGCGGTCCGAGCTCCACGGTCATCCCCGGCGGGAGGTAGGGGATGACATTGATGGGAAAGTTGGCCATGGATGGAGCTCTCTGCAGAGGCGCAGTGGACGACTCAGAGGTCGAGGCGAAATGCGGAGCGGCGGCCCTTGGGGGCAACTTGGGGACCCAACGCCACCTTTTGCTCCACCGCTGAGTAGAGCAGGATGATGCCACGTGCCCCACAGCGCCATAGAAGTTACATCGAACGGTTGTAGACTTCTATTGCTTTGTAGTGTCAAGGTTGGTAGGTGCAGTAAATGGTGCGGTCAAATCAGAATCATGATTCCGCGGCACTGTTGAATTGGCATGCGATTTATTCTTCCCAAAAGATAAGTCCTTCTCTTGTGGCAATGTATCAGACAAATTGGGTTCAGATCGTTTGTCGAGCGAGGGTGGATCATTTGTTCACAAAGATATAGAAGAATCCTTATTGAAATTAGATCGATCATTGCCCATGATATAATTCGGCCTTGAATGTATAGCATGCGTATACCCACAATTCGGTTTGGGCCTCCAACAATAATGATCCACTTGTTGATTATGACATTGTTTGGAAGTATGGCCCAATAAGGTGCATTGTTTGCAATGAAAGGCCCTGGGGCAGCAAAATGAGAAATGGGCCAAAGAGCCACATATGTAACAAACTGGGTCCAATGTCCGGTTCCCGCCATGAGAATAATTGTTGTTGGAAGATTCTGGAATATCCACCTGTTCACATGTACATGGTCTATCCCAGCAAGTGGAGCAATACATACCAGGGCAGAAGGCAACAAGGTGTCCCGTGTCATTGCATGAAGCGCAGAGATTTAGGCGCATATAAATATAATCCATATTTGGCACACTGGAAAGCTTCCAGTTGGTGGCAATATGTTGATCAGAGTAGCTGACACGTCGATAATCAATAATATGTCGAAGAATAAAATCCGGAATAGATTGCCAGGATTCCTCCCTAAACCGACACCCTTCAAATCTTGAATTATGGGTCATTACTCTGTCATTATGAGTTGATGGAAGGCTCCCAAAAGTAATATTCGCCATTAATGATGAGGCAATCAGCTCCGAAGATGGCTCCTTACGAATATTGTTGGAATTTTGGTTAGCCAAAATAGCAGAATGGTCCCTGGCCGGAGAAAAGTTTGGAGATGAGGATTCCGGCCGGGCAACCATCGCTGACGGTGGAAGAAAACCAAATTTTTGCAGTTCTGCCTTAGAGGAATCATCATGATGTTGACCATCTTGCAAGAACGAAAGTTTAGACCTGATAGCAACCGGTGATTGGGAGGCCACCTCGAGACTATGAGTATTGGAATGCCAGAAATTTTCCAAATGGTTTGATCATATGGCCTCAGCGCGAAAGTGTTGAAAATGACATATGAAATCCGGCCAAACTCGATCTTTGAGCCCATAAATAAAATGTCCCACACGATTAGAAGCAACAGAAAATCGGTAAGATCTTCCTTGAAGATGGTGCACGTTGAGACCAGACGGGAGACCACCGATGCAACATTGTAGTGCAATGGCTACCGATTCTTCCGAAAGAGAGAATTAAGCCGACGAGAAATAAACAATCAAGAAGAACTCCTTGGTTGATCCGGATGGAGAGAAATGAACAGGAGAACAAAAACGATGACGCACCTGAGCCGCAACCTCAAGGCCGGGCGAGAAATCCCAGTGTAGAAGGCCTTCCATGATCATCTAGGGTAGAGATCTCCATGGTTGGATGGTGGAGGTGGTGGGAGAGGAGAGATCCATCTCAAAACCTATCGAATATATTACATATTTCAACTAATAATAACAGACTAGGCCTTTTTTAGTCCATTGGAGGCGCTTCACGATCGAGGTCGCGACACTTAACTATTCTGGAATGCCCAAATCCATCGCTCCTCTCTTTTAACCATTTGCAGCTGGGCTTGGCATTCCACAGCCCAGTTCCGACATGCTGCGTCCAACTATCAGCCTGGGAAACTGGATGGATCCCCTACGTACTTCGAAGATGTAAAAAAATTGGAAAACTGGGAATTCGAATGGCAGGTGCTTATGCTACCCATCAAATAAAAATCAGGTGCCTGAAAATTCATTTCGAAACAAATGATTCAGCTTTGTATCCACTTCGACCCTCGACATGATGGTTGGAAGCAAATGCCAAGTTCATACCAAAAGATCATTAACAATAATACCAACTTGCAGATGACCAGGTAGTACAAGTACCAATACCAAACTAACTTATAATCTTTTTAGTCCTAGCCCTAGTGATCGTTTGGTAGAAAATCTTGCAGAGGACCAGCTCCCGCTCCTTCTCTTGCTCCAGGTCCCCGAGGTGGTACTGGTGCATCACCCAGTCGGTCCTCTGCTAGTCGAAGTTCTTGTTGGTGTGCAGCACCAGAACATTTTTGTTGCCCGTCCGCCGGCCGTTGACCATCACCGACAAGGTATTGCCGGCCTTGTGCCACATCGCGTGCATGTCGCACTCCGACTGTATCTTGCGACGCGTCCACATGCCCATTTTGAACGCCCTAGAGTTGCGCTGGAAGAAATGCTTGCATAGGCCACTCAGTGTGATACCTACAATATTGTCGAATACAGATTTTAGTGTACATAGTTGGCATTTACATAACATCTTTGGCATGTTGCAGTCACTTGTTTCACTTTTTATTAACTGTCAAAGTACAATTGGTTCACTAGGTCTGCGTCTAAAAAAATAGAGCTATAAACAAAGGAATATGTTTGTGCAAGTAGACGGCCGATCGGTGTCTCAGCTGGAAGTTTCTCAGGATGGGTGTAGCATATGTCGTGCTCGCTGTTGATCGTTGGTATGAACAAATCGGTGAGCGGTGAGATCTCGCGCCGTTAGCACTCACTTTGGCCTCAAGGTTCTCGATCAGCTCCTGATCTGTGGGATCGAACTTGACGCCAGCTGGCAGCACCGGCCAATCCTTCTTCGACTTGCATCGGTTAATTCCAGTTATATGGTACTCAATGTATGATCAATCGACTGTTTTATGTGAATGATGAAAGATTTCGACAGATAAGTGGTACTCCAAATCTGAAGTCCACAATACCCGAACATGCTGTCGGGACTCTTGTGTCACCTCACGTGCAGTGTGTTGTCACGTCAATTCAATGTGAGGACATGATGAATAATTTGACCGACGTATACTAGTACTACTTACTCGTCGTATTTAGTGTCACATTTTAACCATAGGTTTAACTAAGAAAATGTCAATGCATGTCACAAAAAATTATACCATTGGAAACTATGTTCCAATACGAATCAAACGATAAATTTTTTTGTGACATGCATTAACATTTACTTAGTTAAATTTCTGGTCAAAATTTGACACAAATTATGAAGGGGACCAATAAACCAGGAGGGAGGTACATATATATATATATCAATTAGGCTTCAAGTGCATCCTACGCAGGTGAGTTAGGATGCACTTGATCCCAGAAAGGTGTCTATCCTTCAACCTAACAACAATATATAATATCCAACAAAAGGGGTCATGCTACAGTAGCAGGATACTTGGCTCAGTCTAGATATCAGTACGAATCAAGTTCTGCATATTTTCTATTGGCATGAACCACATCGCCGCATGTCGAGTTTGCAAAAGCCATTCATCGCATGGAAGCTTGATGCCTTTCACACACTGAAGATTATCGGGCTACAAGCTGTGTCGACGAATCTCTGGATATAGTGATTCATGAAACCCATGGTACGATGTGTAAACACAGTTCCCCCTGGCGAATGAAAGTTGCATAGCACGGTAATCATCGCCAGTGATATGATCGATGATTTGTTGGATGATCGGATAATTGAGCCCGACGAACATGGAGTGGTTGCCGAGGCCGTAAACCCGCCTCCAGTTGAATACGCCTGGCCCAACAGAGCTGAGATCTTTCTCCAAAATGAAGCAGCCATAGCCATCACAGTCACGAACGCCCCAGGCATTGTAATGCATGTGGTTTGATGAAATGGTTTGGTCAATTTGGTACGTGCGAATGAGCATCAAATGACCGCCGTCAGTTGAACGAGCGATAAACCACCACCCATTGACTGGTATGATTCCAGGTCCTGGAATCATGAAGGCCAGCGCATTTGCGTCTGCTGCAACAAATCAAATTGGACACCAAAAGGACAAAAATATACAATCATGTTCAGAGTATGTGTGGAATTATGATTATTATAACAGCGACACATATCATAGACAGAGAATTGCAATGCCGTGGTCATAATCATACCCATGGATTTCATATTCTAGCAAAATGTCATGGTTCAAACATCATGTAACAATGAGAGGAAAACAGTTATGACACGGCCTACTCATATTCTACCATAGCACTTACTACTGTTCTCATATCAACTCTAAACAATAACATGTGTGGTTATAAAAATCTTGGAAATGAGAGTAACATATAGCAATCATGAGGTTATACTCATAATATTTATTCTAACAATCATTAGATGCCAATTGTTATCATATTAACTCTAATAATAACATGTGTGTTCATAAAAATCTAGGAAATGAGAGGAACATATAGGGATGATGTGGTTATAGACATACTATCTATTCTAAATTTTTAACAATCAACATGCAATCGTATTCATGAGGTAAAGATGAGATGAGATAGAACAATTACACGACGATAGATTCCACCAGTATAGGCAGCCAATATGTGCGTCGACCGCGTAAACGATGCCATCGTGCACTATAGCATCAGATAGAAATGGAGGCTGAACAGGATTGACGATGAGCCATAACCATGTATGGCGTCCGGATTCCAGATAGACTAATCCCACGTTGAACAAGGCAATGAGCTTGTAATCCATGTAGTCTTCTGATGGTGTGGGCACTTCGCAGCTTACAACCTTCAGCAAATGGAGGTCGCACCAAAAGCTCGACAGGTCTCGTGCGTAGCAGGCAGGAGTGTCCGGCGGGCCGCGAGGCTCGATGGCGGCGGTATCCAACAACGGAAGGGTGATCTCTCGCTGGGTGTAGATATCCATGAGACGCCATGTACTACCGGAATGGTGGATGAGGACGATCCAGTTGGCCTTCATGCCCGCCCAGTAGTGGCCACGCATGAAGGACAGGTGGACGGGTAGTGCTAGCATGTCGAGGGGCACTACCGCAACCTCCGTAGGATCCTCAAGTCGGTGTCTGGGCCACCTGCGAGGATCGGGCATCAGCAAGCAGGGTGTCTTGAAAAGGGCCGGCCAGTTGCAGACGAGTTGACGGTACAAAGACACCAAGCATGCAGCCAGATGGACGTTGCTGAGCAGGTCCATACGATTATAGATCTGCTCCAAGTGAACATCAGGGAGGGAATTCCAATCGCGGCTCTTCGTGTCAGTCAGTTCTGCCATAGGGTTTTTTAGAGCACTGAGTGATTGGGGTTTTCGGTGCCTGTGAGCAAGCGGGGAGTGAATTCAGGCGGGCCAGCGAAGAAGATGGCATGTGTGGCCGAGCAGTGAGCGGGGGGATATGGTACGCGTGAGCTACCATGAAAGATGACGCGGGCGGGCGAGCAGTGAGCGGGGTGAAATGGTGTGCGGCCGACGATGGGGAAGAGAGGAGGAAGAAGAAGAGAGGAGAAAGAAGAGGGAAAGACGGGGAAGAAAGTGCATTAAATCTCAATTCTACTAGTACTACTACCAGGATATACTGTCCTTCAGAGTGTAAATAGTTAAGCTGATGACATGTGGGTCTACCTCAAGAGGGCCCATATGTTAGTTAATGGAAAAGAGAGAGGTGCGTAGGCGTATTTGCGGAAGCGTGCTCCACTGGCAAACATGATGGCAGTAGTGGGTAAGGCTGATTTAGTAACACCAACACGCTGGTTCAGCTTATTAATTAAGTGCCCCATCTGCTGCAGCGTGTATTGTCACTTCACTGTGAAGACTAGTTGAATAGTTCTCTCTGACCGAGATGGGGAATAATGGATCTCCATGACTTCCTATCTACAAGATCCCTATGCCTCTACTCTCATCCTGTCCAACAAGATGAAACATTGGCCAAGGCACCCGGCACCAATAATGTAGGAGTACTAGTAGTATTTTGTGTCAAACTTTGAACGTCTATTTAACTAATAAAATGTTAATGCATTTCACCAAAAATCATATCACTGGATTCGTATTTGAACATAGTTTTTAATGGTATAGTTTTTTATGACATGCATTGACACTTTGTTAGTTAAATTTACGGTCAAAATTTTGCACTAAGTACGAAGGGGACCATTAAACCAGGACGGAGGTTTATATACAGTCAATAAAAAATCATCAACCAAGGCAGTAGTAAATGATGAGTGCCCGAAGAATTTTTTCCGAAAGTACTCAATAACGGGCTTGTTTTCCTCAAGAAAATTGTGTTTACGAATGTATTAATTGGAATGCATGCGTGAGGAACAAATGACCAGAACTTTTACATGCATTGGTGAGTTTTCTCTTAATTCTTGCATGCAAACTTTTAATGAAGCTTGAAATATGAACATGCCAATGGGAGGGAGTAAAAGCCTCATGCATGCATGCATGCATGCAACATGCAACACTCACACGTACGCATGCATGCAACACTCACGCATCCATCCGGCACACAACACATGACGCAACACACATGCTCACGCTCAAGTGCTCAACCTACTCCCTATGTCCGTGAAAGACTGTACATATAGAGATTTACACAATGACCAAGAGGAACCGGAACTTCATGGCATAATTAACGCCCTAAAATAGCAGACTTATGTGTGCATGCGACCATTGAGAGTAGAAGATTAAATGAAGGTTGTTGCATGTTGTACTTAAGGATAGACATGTAGCCTATAGCTAGGGCACAAGTTGGTGCATTAGTCAATCAATATCAATTAGATTAAAGGCTAAATGCATTGGAAGTGTAGATGTACACTCTTTGTTGGAAGACCGAGGGAGTACACGTGCATGCACTAACATACACAACCAGGGTGGTTCGCGCGCAAGGGTTGGACTCCTGTCGCGCCTGCGTAAAGTTTTGTTTAACTAATTTCTTTGCTCTGCCAACTGGCAGGTGGGACCCACAAACCGGGTGTCAGTTTAACCAGTCAACAAAGCGCCACTTCGGCTATGTGGTCGGTCAGTAGGGTGCAATACAGTGCTCTACGATGAACTAGAGATCGTATAATCACCGCAAAACTATGTAGTGACCGTAATGAGAGTATTGTTACATACGTTGACCGCAAGTGTATTTTCTCATTTAAAATTAAGCCATATTAACCGGAAAGGACACAATATGGACTAGTATTTCTTTTATGTGTCCCGTCAACTCACTGAACAAGGATAAGCTTGCTTACACGCCCTCTGCCTCGCCCAGGTGCGGCGGCTCACAGGACGAGGAGAATCTTGCTTACTACGTACACCTACGCCCTCTCCCTCGCCCACGCGCGCGGTGGCTCGTAGGACGAGGAGAGAGTTTTGACTACAGCGCCCTCTCCCTCGCCCTCGCGGTGGACATGCAGCAGTACATTCGGTGTTAGATTGCCAAAAGCATATTGTACTCTAGTATCATCATTGTTCGACCTTCCGAAGAGGCGAAGAGCCAAGTGCAAGGTTCACACGAGTACGAACTGTTGAACCTCCCAAAGAGGCAAATATCCAAGCGCAAGGTTTTATAGGAGTTGTCGCCCTAGTAGGAGTACTACAACTATAGCGAACAATGCCACTGTATGATGGCGCCACGTCACCTATATCCAAAGTTGTGCCACCTTTTTTTTCTCAAAGAGCGTGTTGTAGCCCGTGCAACAACAACACAAGTTGCACATACACATAACACATTTACTAGTAATAAATTCAAAAGGACAAATGTCAGTATGCCACACAAGTTCATCTCCACTTCCTGTGATAGATTTGTGCACGACTAGTCTACATATATTCACAGCGCTACCATTCACAATTTACCATACTCCACATACATGTTAGAGATGGGCTCGATGTCCTCCTCCAGGTTCCAGTCCCATGTGTTCTTCATGGATGGCACGATCCATAGCGATGGGCAATGGGAATCATTTTCGCAGCTTTCTAGTCCGGTTCCACACGATGAAGACTCATCCAAGCTGAAGCGGCATAAATCAGGGATAGCGTGTCCCAGCATGTCATTCATCCGGCGGTGCGCACTGAAGACACAACCGTGCTTCATGAACGGCAGGCGTTCGGTGTCGTGCACGGAAGGTGGCATCCGCTTCACAATGGGGTAGTTTTCCCCAATGAAAAGCGAGTACTCTCCAAGAGTGTTCCTCGGCACCCACGTAGCACCACGGGGGTCGAACTCTGCGCCGTTCATCTAGTACACGCGACATCTCAAATCTGGACACATGGTGACGTACATAGTCAAGGTCCATGCATAATAATGTTGTGCTCAAATATGGCCGTCAGTAATACTATGCAGCAAATAGTACTACTATGGTATAGAGGAAGTAAAATAATCGGCTTATTATATATAGCTACTATTGGCTACATGGATGAGATAGTAAGACATGGAAAAACAAAAATGGTAGGAGCTAGTGGGTTCAAGTCTTCAAGGGCCTGGCTAGCTATACACGTCCTCCAAGGTAAAAAGTACTCCTACTAGTACTAAGTAGTACAACAATGAAAGAGAAGGCGAGAGGATTAAAAAATATAATACTAAATTGTACTACTAGTACAGTAAACATGTCCCAGTCAAGAAAACAAAATAACTAACAAGTACTACTCTACCACTCTAACACACATCAATGAGAAAATGGAATACCTTGGTAGATGGTGACTGTCCGATCATGGTAGATTTTGTGACCATGTTGCACATCAGTGGTACCATGGGTAACGACTGCTAAGATAGCTGATCCCAATATGCCAAAGTCAGCTACAAGGTTCCAGGTTAGACCGAATGATACGTCTCCAACGTATCTATAATTTATGAAGTATTCATGCTATTATATTATCCATCTTGGATGTTTTATGGGCTTTACTATGCACTTTTATATTATTTTTGGACTAACCTATTAACCCCGAGCCCAGTGCCAGTTTCTATTTTTCTCCTTGTTTCAGTGTTTCGCAGAAAAGGAATATCAAACGGAGTCCAAATAGAATGAAACCTTCGGGAAAGTTATTTTTGGAACGGAAGCAATCCAGGAGACTTGGAGTGCACGTCAGGGGATCAACGAGGAAGGCACGAGGCAGGGGGGCGCGCCCACCCCCTGGGTGCGCCCTCCACCCTCGTGGGCCCCTCGTGGCTCCCCTGACGTATTTCTTCCTCATATATATATATATATATATATACCAATATACCCTAAAACCTTGGGGGAATAGAATAGATCGGGAGTTCCGCCGCCGCAAGCCTCTGTAGCCACCAAAACCCAATCGGGACCCTGTTCCGGCACCCTGCCGGACGGGGGATCCCTCACCGGTGGCCATCTTCATTATCCCGGCGCTCTCTATGACGAGGACGGAGTAGTTCACCCTCGGGGCTGAGGGTATGTACCAGTAGCTATGTATTTGATCTCTCTCTCTCGTGTTCTTGAGGTGATACGATCTTGATGTATCGCGAGCTTTGCTATTGTAGTTGGATCTTATGTTGTTTCTCCCCCTCTACTCTCTTGTAATGGATTGAGTTTTCCCTTCGAAGTTATCTTATCGGATTGAGTCTTTAAGGATTTGAGAACACTTGATGTATATCTTGTCGTGCTTATCTGTGGTGACAATGGGATATCACGTGATCCACTTGATGTATGTTTTGGTGATCAACTTGCGGGTTCCGCCCATGAACCTATGCATAGGGGTTGGCACACGTTTTCGTCTTGACTCTCTGGTAGAGACTTTGGGGCACTCTTTGAAGTACTTTGTGTTGGCTTGAATAGATGAATCTGAGATTGTGTGATGCATATCGTATAATCATACCCACGGATACTTGAGGTGACATTGGAGTATCTAGGTGACATTAGGGTTTTGGTTGATGTGTGTCTTAAGGTGTTATTTTACTACGAACTCTAGGGCTGTTTGTGACACTTATAGGAATAGCCCAATGGATTGATCGGAAAGAATAACTTTGAGGTGGTTTCGTACCCTACCATAATCTCTTCGTTTGTTCTCCGCTATTAGTGACTTTGGAGTGACTCTCTGTTGCATGTTGAGGGATAGTTATATGATCCAATTATGTTATTATTGTTGAGAGAACTTGCACTAGTGAAAGTATGAACCCTAGGCCTTGTTTCAACGCATTGCAATACCGTTTGTGCTCACTTTTATCATTAGTTACCTTGATGTTTTTATAATTTCAGATTACAAAAACCTTTATCTACCATCCATATTGCACTTGTATCACCATCTCTTCGCCGAACTAGTGCACCTATACAATTTACCATTGTATTGGGTGTGTTGGGGACACAAGAGACTCTTTGTTATTTGGTTGCAGGGTTGTTTGAGAGAGACCATCTTCATCCTACGCCTCCCACGGATTGATAAACCTTAGGTCATCCACTTGAGGGAAATTTGCTACTGTCCTACAAACCTCTGCACGTGGAGGCCCAACAACGTCTAGAAGAAGAAGGTTGTGTAGTAGACATGAAGCTCGTTTCTGGCGCCGTTGCCGGGGAGGTGAGTCCTTGAAGGTATATCTTTAGATCTTGCAATCGAATCTTTTTGTTTCTTGTTTTATCACTAGTTTAGTCTATAAAAGAAAACTACAAAAAATGGAATTAAGGGTGCTTCATATGCTTCATCTTTTAATATCTTTCGATAAAATAAGGATTCCGATAATTGTGCTCAATTGTTAGAGGAAGAATGCATTATAATGTTTGGCACTAAATCTCTGAATGATGAACATGATTGCAATGTTGTTAGTACGAATTCCTAGAATATCCATGATGCTAATGATATGCAAAGCCACAAGCTTGGGGATGCTATGTTTGATGAAGATGATTTTAGTCCCCCAAGTTTTGATGAGCAAATTTATTATGATGAAAGCATTCCTCCTATTTATTATGATTTTGTTTATGAAAGTGGATTTGGAGAGGTTATGACTTTATTTAGTGATGAATCCACTATTTCGGAAGAGTTTCCAATTGATTATGAGAACTAAGTTGCTATCTATGATGATTATTGTGATGACTTGTATGCTATTAAGAATAATTATAACCATCAAACTTGTCATCATGATTTTAATTTTCAATTGGATTATGCTTCACATGATAGTTATTTTGTTGAGTTTGCTCCCACTACTATTCATGAGAAGAATTTTGCTTATGTGGAGAGTAGTAAAAATTGTGTACTTGTAGATCATGAAAAGAATGCTTTAGGTGCTGTTTATATTGTTCAATTCATTCATGATGCTACTGAAAGTTATTATGAGGGAGGAATGTATGCTTGTAGGAATTGCAATAATATCAAGTTTCCTCTCTATGTGCTTAAAGTTTTGAAGTTATGCGTGTTTTACCTTCCTATGCAAGTTGATTCATGTTCCCATAAGTTGTTTTCTCACAAAATCCCTATGCATAGGAAGTGGGTTATACTTAAATGTGCTAGTCATATTCTTCACGATGCTCTCTTTATGTTTCAATTCTTATCTTTTACGCGACCATCATTGAAATCATCATGCCTAGCTAGGGGCGTTAAACGTTAGCGCTTGTTGGGAGGCAACCCAATTTATTTTAGTTTCTTGCTTTTTGGTTCTGTTTAGTAATAAATAATCCATCTACCTTCTGGTTAGATGTGTTTTCATGTTTTAATTAGTGTTTGTGCCAAGTAGAACCTTTGGGAAGACTAGGGTGAAGTCTTTATGATCATGCTGTAAAAAACAGAAACTTTAGCACTCACGATATTAGATTCAACTTTTTACTGGAGAGTGCTATTTAGTTGATTATTTTTGCAGATGATTACTAGACAAATTACTCAGGTCCACCAATTTATTTTAGAATTTTTGGAGTTCAAGAAGTATACGTTTGATACAGATTACTACAGACTGTTCTGTTTTTGACAGATTCTGTTTTCATTGTGTTGCTTGCTTATTTTGATGACTCTATGGCTAGTAAAATAGTTTATAAACCATAGAGAAGTTGGAATACAGTAGTTTTAACACCAATATAAATAAAGAATGAGTTCATTACAGTACCATGAAGTGGTGTTTTGTTTTCTTTCGCTAACGGAGCTCACGAGATTTTCTGTTAAGTTTTGTGTTGTGAAGTTTTCAAGTTTTGGGTAAAGATTCGATGGACTATGGAATCAGGAGTGGCAAGAGCCTAAGCTTGGGGATTCCCAAGGAACCCCAAGGTAATATTCAAGGACAACCAAGAGCCTAATCTTGGGGATGCCCCGGATGGCATCCCCTCTTTCGTCTTCGTTCATCGGTAACTTTACTTGGAGCTATATTTTTATTCACCACATGATATGTGTTTTGCTTGGAGAGTCATTTTATTTTCTTTAGCTTTGCTTTCTGTTTGAATAAAATACCAAGATCTGAAATTCTGAAATGAGAGAGAGTCTTTACAAAGCTACATAATTATTTAACTACTCATTGATCTTCACTTATTTCTTTTTGGAGTAGTTTGTCATTTACTCACGTGCTTCACTTACATATCCCATGAGTAAATGGTTGAATGATTTGAATGTCATAAATATGAAATTATATATGTTTCATACGCCTTTCCCATGGGGAGTAATACCTGCACATATAATAAGTAGAGGTGGTAAATTTTTTGTAGGTTAGCAAATGTTGTATTGGTCACTTGAACAATTCATGAAATAATATTGAAGGAAGAGACATTTCACATATAAATATGCTATCTTGGACATCTTCTATGATTGTGAGCCCCATTAATTATTTTCAAACCTGAGCAAATTAGTTGAAGTTGGACAAGGAAGACAACGTAATGAGTTATGCTTGGGTATATTTGTATAGAAGTTATATTGTTATGGATCCTCTAACATGTGGTGCTTGCTATTTAGAATCCTTTGCTAGCCAAAATATCTGCACTAAGCGGGAATACTGCTTGTGCATCCAAACTCCTTGAACCAAGTTTCTTCCATGAGTGTCCACCATATCTACCTATATGCGGTATTTACCTCCGTTCCAAGTAAATTTGCATGTGCCAAACTCTAAACCTTCAAATAATACTCTGTTTTGTATGCCCGGATCGCTCATGTAGCGACTAGGGGCTAGCAGTATCTTCCATGCTAGGTGGGTTATTCTCATGATGAGTGGACTCCGCTCATCATTCACGAGAAAATGGCTGGTAACTGGGATGCCCAATCTCATGATCAAAAGATCGAAATCAAATCAAAAATAATTGCGAACAAAACTCCCCCAGGATTGATGTTAGTTGGAGGCACCCGTTGTGTCGGGCAAGCCATGGATTGATGATTGTTGGTGGAGGGGGAGTAAAAATCTTTACCTTTCTGTTTGGGAACCGCCTATAATGTATGTAGTATGGAAGATATTGGGAACTCTTGGTCGTTATGTTGACAATGAAAGCATACCTCTCAAAATAATTTTCATCTCTGTTTTAGCTTCGAGCTCTGGCACCT
Source organism: Triticum aestivum (assembly GCF_018294505.1). NCBI lineage: Eukaryota > Viridiplantae > Streptophyta > Magnoliopsida > Poales > Poaceae > Triticum > Triticum aestivum. Next base: position 324,757,534 of record NC_057814.1, on the reverse strand, counting down.
CTGCAAATCCCTTCTTCCCTCTGCGAAGGGACTATGTTTTACTTTTATGCAAGAGTCAGTAGTATTCCTTCTCATTCCAACCTACTCTTTAGTTGGCAAGCATCATGTGATGGAAAGATCTAAGCATATATGGCCATTCAAATATGTTTGAGCATGAATTATTACTGTTGACATTACCCTTGAGGTAAAAGGTTGGGAGGCGAAACATTAAGCCCCTATCTTTCTCTGTGTTCGATGAATACTATTTGTTCTAAAAATATGCTTGGAGTGGTAGCAATCATGGAAGACTAAATGATAGTTGAGTATGTGAAGTTTGCTGAATTAAAGCTCTGACATAGACTCTTCCTGAAAATAAGATGAATTGTAATTTTTTGATGACTAATAACACGGTTTGTTAGTTTTCAAGGAAGTTTATGATCTATACTTTAACATGTGAATAGTTTGTTACTTGATCATGCAAAGTTCTATGAGTTGAGCTACTGTTATGACATATAATGATGCTAGAAAAGGTGATTGAAATTATCATTGATCAAACTTATGCACCTACTGGCTTCACACTTCATAAATTCTTTCTTTTATCACTTACCTACTCGAGGACGAGCAGCAATTAAGCTTGGGGATGCTGATACGTCTCCAACATATCTATAATTTATGAAGTATTCATGCTATTATATTATCCATCTTGGATGTTTTATGGGCTTTACTATGCACTTCTATATTATTTTTGGGACTAACCTATTAACCTAGAGCCCAGTGCCAGTTTCTGTTTTTCTCCTTGTTTCAGTGTTTCGCAGAAAAGGAAGATCAAACAAAGTCCAAACGAAATGAAACCTTTGGGAAAGTTATTTTTGGAACGGAAGCAATCCGGGAGACTTGGAGTGCACGTCAGGGGATCAACGAGGAAGGCACGAGGCAGGGGGGCGTGCCCACCCCCCTGGGCGCGCCCTTCACCCTCGTGGGCCCCTCGTGGCTCCCCTGACGTATTTCTTCCTCCTATATATACCAATATACCCTAAAACCTTCGGGGAATAGAAGAGATCAGGAGTTCCGCCGCCGGAAGCCTCTGTAGCCACCAAAAACCAATCGGGACCCTGTTCCGGCACCCTGCCGGACGGGGGAACCCTCACCGGTGGCCATCTTCATCATCCCGGCGTTCTCGATGACGAGGAGGGAGTAGTTCACCCTCGGGGCTGATGGTATGTACGAGTAGATATGTGTTTGGTCTCTCTCTCTCTCTCGTGTTCTTGAGGTGATACGATCTTGATGTATCGCGAGCTTTGCTATTGTAGTTGGATCTTATGATGTTTCTCCCCCTCTACTCTCTTGTAATGGATTGAGTTTTCCCTTCGAAGTTATCTTATCGGATTGAGTCTTTAAGGATTTGAGAACACTTGATGTATGTCTTTCCGTGCTTATCTATGGTGACAATGGGATATCACGTGATCCACTTGATGTATGTTTTGGTGATCAACTTGCGGGTTCCGCCCATGAACCTATGCATAGGGGTTGGCACACGTTTTCGTCTTGACTCTCCGGTAGAGACTTTGGGGCACTCTTTGAAGTACTTTGTGTTGGCTTGAATAGATGAATCTGAGATTGTGTGATGCATATCGTATAATCATACCCACGGATACTTGAGGTGACATTGGAGTATCTAGGTGACATTAGGGTTTTGGTTGCTGTGTGTCTTAAGGTGTTATTTTACTACGAACTCTAGGGCTGTTTGTGACACTTATAGGAATAGCCCAATGGATTGATCGGAAAGAATAACTTTGAGGTGGTTTCGTACCCTACCATAATCTCTTCGTTTGTTCTCCGCTATTAGTGACTTTGGAGTGACTCTTTGTTGCATGTTGAGGGATAGTTATATGATCCAATTATGTTATTATTGTTGAGAGAACTTGCACTAGTGAAAGTATGAACCCTAGCCTTGTTTCAACGCATTGCAATACCGTTTGTGCTCACTTTTTTCATTAGTTACCTTGATGTTTTTATAATTTTAGATTACAAAAACCTTTATCTACCATCCATATTGCACTTGTATCACCATCTCTTCGCCGAACTAGTGCACCTATACAATTTACCATTGTATTAGGTGTGTTGGGGACACAAGTGACTCTTTGTTATTTGGTTGCAGGGTTGTTTGAGAGAGACCATCTTCATCCTACGCCTCCCACGGATTGATAAACCTTAGGTCATCCACTTGAGAGAAATTTTCTACTGTCCTACAAACATCTGCACTTGGAGGCCCAACAATGTCTACAAGAAGAAGGTTGTGTAGTAGACATCACCGAATCGCGGATGCAAATGCACATCCAGGATCGGCGATCTTATTTTGATCGGGGGATGATAGGTCCCTGCAAAATAATGGAGTACCGTTAGGGATGCAAATGATGGATTGTGCATTCCGTTTGTAATCTCCCATACCGTAGGATGGAAACTAGATGAAACAAGTCCCCTGGCTTGTCACCACGAAGATGCGGCCTACGTGGCGCACGACGTCTTCGAACGTGTAGGGGTACAAATCTGCCACGGCCAATATGTGCCAGCCTCTGCCATTACTGCCTCTTGTATTGATGGCAATCCTTATGTCGAACACCGCGATGAGATAGTAATCGTCCTAGCTGCATCACTTTGTCGGCGGGTCTGCAATTGCTATCTTCTTCAATATCATGTAGGCATCATCATACGTATTCAAGCCCAGCCAGTCCGGAAGGCCGACCCCAATGGTGGAGAAGGGGTCTACGGGAACAACCGCACTGCTGTGGATGTTGTGCAAATTGATGGTCGTATCGAGCCGAAGCTATGCAAGCCAATCTTCGTTGGCACCAAACCAGACCTATATATAAGACAGTGGGCAGCGGAGAAATTACGGGATGGAATAACTAAGTACTACATGATCAAACTCCATGACTGACCTGGTCATCCGACTACCTCTCAACGCCGACAACTCTAGCGGAGTCAACGTGCAACCATGGCCAGGGAGCGGTGGACTCTTCAAAGTATTGTCCCATAGAATAACCTTGTCCTCGAGGATGCATGGAAGACCAACAAGCATGGCCCTTTCCCAAGCCTGTTTAAGCACCGCCTTAAAAAGTTGGTGCAGAAAGCACCGAGTCTTGCGGCGGTGAGGATGTTGGAGTGGCGTGCGATTTCTCCAAGAGGATCGTTGTCCAAGGTCTCCCAGCGCCGACGAGGAGGAGAACCGCCTGGCAAATCCATGGGAGCAGCGACGAACTGCCTTCTCTTCGGGAGGGGAACTGGCGAGGAGGAGATAAGAGCATAGTAACCGCAAGGCCTCCTCCCTTCGCTAAGGAAATTATGTGGGCACGCATAGTGGTAGTGCCTCGTGCCCTGCGATGGTGAGGCTATTATTTACTACGTACTCATATTGTAGCACTAGTAGTACTACTTTCTCAACTATTAGTGCGATGTACTATACTTCTGTAGTGCACCAATTTTGAACTCTTGAATCTCAAGGCCAAGGAGCTACAGTTGCAAGTGGAGGGTACTACTGTTCTCTTGAACCATCATTGTACTATCAATGCAGGGAAAGTACACCTGCGTAGTGCGTACTCTCCGTCCTCTATCCAAGCGCGTAGCTAGCCTACTTAGCCGCTCCTCTCACGCACACACTAGCAGCCTGTTTATCAGCAACGGTTACTGCGGATCCAGAACATTTGAGTTCTTTGATACAGTGAGACTAGGCTTTTCGCTTCCATTTGTGGAAGTGTAATGGATCTCGTCGAACTTTGTTAGTATTTCCTTCTTTATGAATGAGATGAGGCAAAGCTTTTGCCTCCGTTTCAAAACAAAAAAATCACGTCAAGAGGAATTTCTTTTATAGAGCCGATAATGGAGTGAAGTCCATGCGTGCAACGCCAAAAGCTACAGAGTAGTAGAGTACTAGCACTTTATGTACGGAGCCATATTGCACAGTTACCAATGTCGTGCCAGGCTTTTCTGTCTCCTCAGGCTTAATTGGGAGGCGCTAGTTTAAATATGCTAGCTGATGAGGAAGCTGCAAGCGAGGTGCGGCTAGGGCGAGCACGCAAGCGAGAAACTTTGCATGGTGTGAATTGATATATAGGAGTACTACTCTAGTACGCGAGCCACGGGATGATGGGAGGGAAAACCCGTTCACGTGGCTGTGCTATCCAGTGCACCCAGATTGTGGTGCGACACATCCGTTCGACTTCAAAATTAAAACTATCAGTGTACAATATTAGCTCGCAGTGAGGTTACTATTTAAAAAAAGGCCGCCGTGCGTTCAGCCGGGATCGAACCCACCAAATGAGCTATACACTCCCGCGACCACTAGTAGTACTCGTTGGAGTACAGCACAACCTAGAATCGCCTTTTGTCGCTAGCACATTGTTCCTTACAAGAAACCACTAATAATGCCAAGAAACTACTACCACTTCCAACCAGCCCTACCAAGAAACAACTACTCTACAAAGTGTCGTTATAGGCACGTTTTAGCCCATGTCACCCCTTAAGTCAACGCCTTCTATTCGACCGGCAAGTTAGGCGTTATGACTTGTGGGACCTACATGTCAGTCTGGACAAAAATCCCCGAGTGACCTCCTACCTCCGTCCCATCCACCTAGTCATCCTCGGCCATGGGACGCAGCTACCGCCACCAGCAGAAGGCGAGGTCAAAACCGCCGGCGGTGCGGAGCCCATCTTGAGGCAGCCTGGATGCCAGCTCCGTCCGGTGCTCGCGGCCGTTAGCTAGCCAAGATCGCACACACTCTGTTGGATGCATCCGGCTGCTTGTCTGCAAGGTTTACTAGCTAGGTTGGTACGGCGGTGCGGCGGCTTGCTCTCGCGCGCCACGCTAAGGCCAGCTATCTGGCTCGAGTGAAGGCCAGCGCGGCGTCTTGCTCGCGCATGAGTCACGCTCGGGCCAGCCAGGCAATCCATGCGGAGGCCAGCGCAGCGTCCGGCCCGTCCGGCAGAGCGGCGGCCAACTCGCTCATCACCGGCACCATCAACACGCATCTGTACTGTTTGAAGTAATGTTCAGGAAAAATAATGATTGGAGGAGGAAGAATAGGATAGAAGGTCGGATGTGGGTCCCTCCTGACAACAGTCAAACAAAATGTGTTGGTTTAAGCTGCCTCTTCAGCACGGACATGTGGGCCAACCCTGTCATAAACGGGTTTAAACGAGCCTAATCGGCACTAGGTAGTAGTTTTTTGGCGCGGATTAAGAAATTTTGGGTATGTTTTTGCTATTTTTTGTATAATAGTTTCTTCCTAGGCCTGGTTGAAAGTGGTAGTTTTTTGTTAAATACTCTACATACTGTAAGTAGGAGTGAAAGTTAAGCTTTGGTAGCAATTAGCACGGCTAGTTACATAGTGCCTATGTGTACGTAATTCAAACTAAATATCAACCATGAGTGACTAATATCTTGATGGAAAACTCGAAACTATTGAAATACTAGCATTCTTTTGCATGGTTGGAAATACTAGCAATGTTCACATGCATTACAACTTTTCATAATTAGAATAATACTTATTCACAAACTTGATAGAAAACACTCTAATTTTTATATACATATATCACTAGAGATATATTATGTTTCAATCAGAATATATTCCTTGGGCTGTTTTGGTGAGGTGAGGGAGGGATGTGGTTGGTTTTAAGATACTAATTAAGGGTTTTTCTGCAAATTGGTAGATAAGTGGGATGTTGTTGAGAAAAGGCAACAACTTACCTCACAGTTGTTAGACACACCATCATCACCAACTAAGTCTTCTGTAGGAGTACTAGAAAGATGTCCGTGCATTGCACGGAACATCAAGATGCATTTTTTTATAAAACACCTATTGTGATTGACCTATGCGGGAGTAATCCCATGTGTAAAAACTAATGATATCTCGAGAAAGAGGAGAGATAATGTGAGGAGGAGTGGGGCGTGGTGCTGATTGGTGGTCGGACTGAGCGGCAGCATGGAGATGGATGACGCCGGCAGCGACCACCATGCCAGTTTGTTCTAAAGGCTTCCTTTTTTAATTGCTCAACAATGAGGTTGTTGGAGATAAGGATGAACGAGGGAAGGCCTTGTCTGTAAATGTGGAGAGAGGTGCGGCTATCTTTTAGTTTAATTTCTATCTGTCAGATATAGATCAGACGGTCTATATTGCAAGATGGCAGGCGTACCATCATCACCAACTCAGTTTTTTATAAGAGAAGAGACACAAGTATGGAGATACAAACGCATGATGAGGACATCAATACCATTGTTACATCGACAGCTCCTGCTGCTATACATACTGGACCAATTACTAGAGCTCGCGCACGCCAATTGAATTACCAGGGCCTAGCTTGGACAAGAAAGATGAACCTTGGAGCAAGTTCAAGCATGGAGATGATGGCATGCGCAAGGGGAATAAGATCGGAGTTACAAGTGATGATTCTAGGACTTTGAAGCCACCATAATGAGTGCATGAAGCCTTGGACGAAATATACAATATGCCACTTCATAAATTTCGTCCAGAGGCTATCCTAGGTGCTGCGTCACCTTATTTTTGGGCCAGGCCCATGTAATTTGGAAATACTTGATTATAGGCTGCTTTTAGAGTCCGTATGTGTGGGAAACAAGAGTTAGGGTCGGTTTCGGACCCCTCCTCCAAGGGCCACGACATTCCCCCCCCCCCCTCTTTCCTCCATATATATAGCCCTTAGGGCGTCGTTTAGACTTTGAGTTTTGTTTAGATAAAAAGTTCGCTATAGCTGCAACTTCGCGTACTTCGTTTGTGTTCAACGACCAGACAAAGGCGTCACAGAAGCCCACCTTCGTTAATAAAGC